>NC_080787.1:133624638-133924795 GCF_028018385.1 Neofelis nebulosa | reverse complement strand
ATTCTTTTTTTATTTTATTTTATTTTTACGTTTATTTATTTTTGAGAGACAGGGTGAGACAGAGTGCAAGTCGGGGAGGGGCAGAGAGAGGACAAACAGAATCTGAGGCAGGCTCCAGGCTCTGGACTGTCAGCACAGAGCCTGACGGGGGGCTCAAACCCACGCACTTTGAGATCATGACCTGAGCTGAAGTTGGATACTTAACCGACTAAGCCACCCACATGCCCCAAAATTAATGCTTTATTCTAAGGAGAGCTCAGCCTTGGTATAAAACTGAAGTTTACACTTAGAAAAAAAATTCCTTCCACTACCAACACACACACACACACACACACACACACACACACACAGAGAGAGAGAGAGAGAGAGAGAGAGAGAGAAAGAGAGAGAGAGAGAGAAAGAAACCTCACTATCTTTATTCTCCTGGTCACTCATTGGAACTGCCCACTGGGGCAGTTCAGTGGTCACCACTCTTGTCTCATCTTTCTGGACACCTTCACACTGATCTGTAGAGTCTACCAGCCTCTCTTCTACCACATATTCCCTGATTTTGATTTTTAAAACATCACTTTCATACATTTTGTCTTAATTTTCAATCTTGTCACTTTATCACATGCTTCACACAAAGTCTCACATCCATATGACATATGTATTTTATATATATGTAAATAATCTCATTTATATACTCTCTTGGAAACTAAATCCAAATATATGTACATATATACAATATATTATATTATATATTAATATATATCCAAATTTAAATCTATTACTAATTTAATTTCATTCACTGAAACATACTTACTGAGTGCCTCCTCTGTGCCAGGCACTATACCATAAGTCTATCTTGAGATACAACAGTGGGAAAACAAAACAAAACACGACAGATCAAAGTAAGGAGATCTCAGGAGGACGGAGAACAGAGTGTGATGGACTTATTCTTCATCCAGACCTTTTCTAATAGAAAACCAGGTGATTTGCTGGAGACCACTTCTCCATCTTCTTCCCAGATGAAATGGTAAAATCCTGTCTTACCTGACATTGACGTTTACCACTTTCTCCTTAGGTCCTAACATTTGCCCCTTCCTCTGGAACTTCATCGCTGCTTCATCTGTCAACATTTTCAGATGTAGGAAAGGATTCTACTCCTGAATTTTCATGTCCCTCAATTGACCTGCTTTCCCAATACGACACCGTTTATTGACAGCCTGGCTCAGATTTGTCTCAAGAAGTCTTCAAAAACCGGCTTCAAGCACTCATCTCTCTGGTACGAGGTGGGCAATTTTACCACTCTAACCAAGTTCCCCTGCAACCTAATCACTGGTCTGAATATCATGCCAGCTCCTCATCCCTGAAACATTACTTTGACCAGTTTTAAGCAATTTTCTCTTTCTTTAAGATCCAGTTCACCTCTACCAAGAAGCTCTCTTGCAAAGCAAAAAAAACCACAAAAAACAAAAAACAAAAAAACAAAAACAAATGTGTTCTCCAGCACAGTAAGAGCAAGTCAGAAATCCCAACTTATATACATAATAAATGTAGGACTAGAAAAAAATGCAAAATATCCAAATAATACATAGTAGAGTCTTACATAATAAATTACCATTTTACTCTCTGATAAAGTCCTAATGGCCTCTGGATTTACCTCAAAAGCTCCAAGTTTGGGAGTAATTTCTTCAAGCAAATGAAGATCTTTGGAAACCTTGACCTTTAGTTTGTTCCACTTTCCCTGAACATCATCAAATTCTTGCTTATACATTGTTTTTACATCTGGAGAAACATTTTTCTCCAAAGCCTTTGTTTCTTCTGCAAGTTTATATAATGTAGGTTTTTGATTCTCAAGGATTTCATCAAGAGCCTGGAAAAAATTTTTAAAGGTTAAAAATACACACAATAATTTGTACACATGTAATAATACGGGCTATAACACAGACTAAGGTCACTTTTTAAGAGGTATTCAACTAAAAAAGAATTGTGTAAAAATCATGAAAGAAAAAGAAGCATAACCAAAAAACGTTAAAGCTTTCCCTTCATGAGTTGTCGTGGGCCAGAAATAATATATTCTCCACACTAAAATCCAGTATAACAATACACTCAGTGAGGATCCAATGTGCAGTGCTCGATGGCTGATCTGTTTTATCTGATGAAATAACGCACAGTCACATATCCTGAATGACCAGAGAAGCATTTTTATTTAACACAGAAGAAAGAACACATCAATTCAAGTAATATTCATTTTATTCAAGACATTTTAGCAGATTATGAACAGGTTGAGAATTCTAGACTAATTGTAATAGAAGGACAAAATATGCTTTTATTTTATTAGTCATATTTAATAAGTTTCTTTCAACTGACGTCCTACATTATAGTAACTAACCTTCAAGTTATAAGGAGTTTTTGATCAATTTTGACCACAAATAGCTAATATTTTTTTAGGTAGCTGAAAACATACTTCAAAATAAGTGATATGTGGTATTAAAAAGGACTCCAGACTTCTAAGACCTACAATATATATTACCTTTTTCTCCTGCAGGGTTTTCTCCACCTTTGTGAGATCATTCAAGACATTCAAAGATGTCTGGGCCTTCCTTTCTGAATCATTTAGTACATCTTTCAGTGTTTTCAATGTTTCCAAATATGCATGTCCAGGTTGGCTCTTCAGTTCTGTTTATTTAAAAATACTTACTTTTAGAAAATAGTGTTAGAAACCTATTATTATTATCATTATACATACCATTAATCTTCTCTATATAAGTGAATCCTAATAGCTAGTAAGTTAAACTCCGTAATTAAAATTTTAAAGGGTCTCCGCTAGTTACTAAGCTAAATCATTCCACTGGCATTTCTGAAAGTCAGATGGTGACTTCATTCTTGCGGATGTTGATGTTTGAAATATTAACTAACTCACTATCATTTTTTCTTCATTTCATCATGATGAAATGTCTCTCTAAAGATGGTACTACAATGTTTCTTTTGTCTCATATAATGTCCTTTTCCCCAGTAGCTACACAAAGAATAAAAGAAAACCAGGGTCCCCTCACCCAGTCTTCCTCTGAACTCAAGGGTGTAGACAAATGGCCACCTACAGAGTGGTGGGCGTTACACAGAACAGGACAGCCAGGTTACCGCAGGTACTCTGAGAAATAATGACTGCAGAAGCCAGCCAGAATGATGTCTACCTCAGCCACTGATGTAAAAATCACAGACAAGCAACAGTTGTGTGGAAAGGAAGGAAGCTCATTTGAAGTACAAAGAAGCAAAACCAACTAGAAGCAAAAGTTAAGAAACCAGCAGCATTAGTCACAACCGCCAAAGGGGTGGAAAGCACCCAAATGCCCTTGACAAAGGAATGGAGAAAAAAAATGTGGTATGATACATATAATGGAATATTACTCAGTCTTAAAAAGGCAGGAAACGGACACATGCTACCCATATAGATGAACTTCGAGGATATTATACTAAGTGAAATAAGCCAAGTACAAAAAACAAATGCTATAGGATTCCACTTATATGGGGTGTCTAGAATAGTCAAACTCATAGAAACAGAAAGTAGAAGGTGGTTGCCAAGGGCTGGAGGGAGGAGGAAATGAAGAACTGTTGTTTGATGGGTATCGAGTTTCGGTTTTACAAGATGAAAAGGTTCTGGGGAGTGGTTGCACAACAACATGAATATATTTAACACTACAAACTCCACACTTTACAATGGTTAAAATGGCGGGGGGAGGGGGGGGGCGGGGGGGGGGGTGCCTGGCTGCCTCAGTTGGAGAAGCACACAACTCTTGATCTCCAGGTCATGAGTTCAAGTCCCACACTGGGTGCAGAGATTACTGAAATGAATAAAACTTTGAAAAATAAAATAAAATAAAATAAAATAACGTAACGTAACGTAACGTAACGTAACGTAACGTAACATAACATAACACAACATAAAATAAAATAAAATAAAATAAAATAAAATAAAATAAAATAAAATAAAAGCGTTAACATGGTAAGTTGTATTTTATGCCTATTTTACCACAATTAAAAACAAAAAATAGATTTAGAATTTTTTTTCAGTTTCAGGTCAGGAACTGTGTTGTATTCCATAATGTTAAACAGATATTTTAATGTACTGCTTTCTCAATTTACTGTTACAAAATATGCTTCTATTTTTGACAAGGATCAATATGAAGGCATGTTTTATACAGGATATTTTAAAAGCAATACTCTCAAACATTTATTTTACACTGTAGGTTAACTGAATTCAATGAACAAAAAGCATGGTGTCCAAATGCCTTTCCAGAAGAAAGACAGCATGACACATTTGCTTACCATGCACACATACAGATTCCTACAAGTCACTGCAAAATATATACTTGCCACAAGGCAGGGTATGGTTCAACATACAGCTTTTTAACATTCATTACCCATAACACTACATAATACAACACAATTCCTGACTTACACAATAGCTAAGGAGAAAAAACAGAACATATGAATGATGAGCTCTCAAAACACTTAACGGTTAAGGTGCCAAAACCAGGTTTATTCCAAAAGTAAAAACCCTTTATAATTTTCAGCCTTTGAAAAAGAAACATGATTTCTTTTCAAAGAAGAGATGGTATTGCTAAAACCTGAACCACTTTGAGCAAAAAGAAGTAAGGGATCGTTCCTTTTAGCGCTACTAGTAATGATGTTAGCTGGCCTCCTTCAAGAAAAGGAAGGAAGAGCACCTTTCAAAACACTCTTTAAGAATCATTATATGTAGGGGCACCTGGGTGGCTCAGTCGGTTGAGCATCCGACTTTGGCTCGGGTCATGATCGATCTCACAGTTGATGAGTTTGAGCCCTGCGTCAGGCTCTGTGCCGAGAGCCTGGAGCCTGCTTTGGATTCTGGGTCTCCCTCTCTCTCTGCCTCTCCCCCTCTCGTGCTCTGTCTCCGTCCCAAAAATAAAGATACACATTAAAAAAAAAAAAAGAAGAAGAAGAATCATTATATGTAGAGCAAGTGAAAGCTGTTTGCACTTTTACAAACAAGTGTGAATCCAGGAAATACTCTGAATATACTTTAAGACCCAGAACAGTAGCAGGCACAGAGGAAAACAGAATGTGGCTAGTGTAAAACAAACACGTGTGCTCTTTGTGTGAATATGGGGAGTAATTTTGTTAATGTTTTATTTATTTCTGAGAGAGAGAGAGAGAGAGAGAGCAAGAGCGTGAGTGGGGGAGGGGCAGAGAGAGAGGGACAGAGGATCCGAAGCAGGTTCTGGGCTGACTGCATCATGCCCAAGGAGGGGCTCAAACCCCAAACTGTGAGCTCATGATCTGAGCCAAAGTCGGATACTGAACCAACTGAATCACCCAGGCACCTGGGACTAATTTTTACATTAAGGCAAACTGAGAGAGAAGACAGTGGAGACATCTACTAAGAAAACCAAGAGAATGGGTTTACCGTTCTCTAGCTGCTGCTGACGATGCTCGAACTCCTGTTGCACAGCGTGGTAGTGGCCGAGAAAGGTATCAAAGCCCTGCTGGACAAAATCCGGGGTGGAGCGCTGAGACTTCAGGGCTGAGCAACCTGCACGCGCCTTTTCAATTTTGGGGTGGAGGCTGAGGAGATCTGTCAGTTCCCGCTACGGAAGAGAAAATAGGGTCACAGAAGTCACTGAAGATGAACATCCTCACAGAAAGTGAATCGGAGCGGCATTAACCTAACGTTCATGATACAAGCAGCATCTTTTTTAAATACAGGACTGGACATAGGATTCTTTCATGTTCTGGATGGTTATCTCTTTACCTGACAGGAGTCCTTCAAGCTCTGCAAGGACTGCTGGGGAGATTCTGAAAAGGGAGTGTGTTTTACCCACTCCTCTTTTGTCTTTACGGTCTTTTCGAGATCATCAAGCTGCTTAAAGTAAGCATTTATATCTTCCTGTAGCTGAATCTTTCTTGCCAGATCTTCCAAATGCTGAGATACATCCTTCCATTCTGAGAATACCTTCTCCAGAACGTTTTTTATTTCTTCATTAGGAATACCTTCTACGCGGACATAAAAAATAAGCAGACACTTCATATGTTAGTATAAAAATTGTTTTCAATTTGTTATAAACATTCTGACCTATTCAAAATAATGAGGCGATGTCACATATAATGATCATTCCTTTAAGTCCCTTTTAACATAACAACAAAATTACAATGATACCGTTAGAAATAACTATGTTTCAGGGGTGCCAGGGTGGCTCAGTTAGCTAAGCATCCAACTCTTAATTTCAGTTCAGGTCATGATATCGTGGTTTGGGAGATCAAGCCCTGTGTCGGGCTCTGCGCTCAGATTCTCTCTCCCCGACTCCTCCTGCTTACATTCTCATTCTCTCTCTCTCTCTCTCAAAATAAATAAACTTAATTTTGTTTCACTCCCTGACCAAAGCAGGAGGCGGGAAGCTTGAAACAGCAGTTCAGGAGTGGTATTGCTGTCACAAGAGGCACATCAGTGGAGTTCTAGCCACTGCCTTTTATACAAAGTAGCTTCTCCAGTGAACCAGGGAAATACAATGAATTATGTGGACCGGTCAAGTTCTGACATGAGAAGGTAAACCCTCTGTCATCACAAAAAAGACAACTGGCTAAATAATCGAGGAGGGAGCTCAAGAGTCTGGTTTGACCAAACCATAGTGTCCTAGGAACCGTAGAATGAACGGTGAGAAGCCCTACTGCAGGGAGCAACCTGGTGAGTGTAGGAAAATTGGGCCAGCAGCCAGGCCCGAGAGGCTTCAGTGGCCTACTGGGCATGCCCCACACAGACCAGCAAAGATCAAAATATCAAAGCAGTGGTACGATGATCTACTTTAACACATCAGAAAAAACACCATTATGTTTATTACTGACATAATTTTAGCCCGTATTTTTGAGTGGTAAAGAATGTCCATAAAAATAATAGTTCTATGTAATAGTAAGTTTTATCACGGCCCTTCCCTTAACATAAAATGCATCAAATCATTGAAAATTACTAGGAAAAAAGATGGGAAATCTGCAAAGGAGTCTTCATCTCCTTAGGAGAGCATGCATGTTGAAAGAATGGACTTAACATCTTTATTATTTGAGTAGGAGGGGGAAAAAAACAATGGTGCTTTGTAAATATACACAATCAAAATCCAGGGTAATGAGAGCCCTAAGGAATAAAATGGCATGTAAAACAAAAGGTCACTTACGAGCTACAGAGGATGCAATTTTAAAAATCCTACAATACACTGTACCCACAGAAAATCAGAAATGCAAACATGACGGGACATAATTTGAATATATCAACCATGTCGGCTGTTAAAGTTCACTGGCCAGGATCACACAGGTAATAGAATATTAGACCCTGGCAAATCATTCACACCACAGTCCAAGTTCATTTGTCTCTATTAACAGGGTTATAAACAAAACAAATCACCATTTTCCTGACAAACTCTCTGAGCAATGGAGAGCCAGGCTCTGCTTCTATGAGGTCATTTCTATTCTAGGGGGGCAAAGTAATAACATCAGCCACTTCATTTTCATGTCAGAGCAGTTTATGCTAAACGAGAAAGGAGATTAAGCTGGTAAAATTTTTGAGATGGAAAATTATCCCTTCTCATCTGAAAACAGGTAGGAGGTAATTATTCACTGACAATATATTACAATTCACCCATTTTGCCCCTTCAAACCATTTCTCAAAATTTAAATCTCCTCTCCTCTAAGCTGGAGATATTGCAGGTTGGACAGATATCAGGTAATAATTAAAGCACAATTTGCACATCAAGTAAGGAAAACTACACATTGCTTTTCAAAAGAATTCTTTTATTTTAAGTTTATTTTGGGAAAGAGAAAAGCACACGCATGAAGGAGGAAGAGGAGCAGAGAGAGAAGGAGAGAGAGAATCCCAAGCAGGCTCTGAGCTGACAGGCTCAACGCAGGGCTTGAGCTCATGAGCCATGAGATCGTGACCTGAACTGAAACCAAGAGTCAGACACTTGACTGACTGAGCCATCTGGTGTCCCAATAATTGTCTTTTTTAAATGTTTGTTTGTTTGTTTGTTTGTTTGTTTGTTTTAAGAGAGAGCACACTCGTGTGTGCGTGCACATGAGCAGGAGAGGGACAGAGACACAGAGAGAGAAACAGAGAGAATCCCAAGCAGGCTCCATGCGAGATCATGACCTGAGCCAATATGAAGAGTTGAATACTTAACCGGTAGAGCCATCCAGGTGCCTCTAAAATAATTGTCTTTTAAAATAACTGTTTTGCTCCCAGAGATCCTGATTTATACATTTTCTATTTCTATAGAACATCCAACTCTTAAATGACTATTCAAAAGCCCAAATCAATAGACCATCATTTTACTAGTTACCTAAAAGGAATAAAATATAACATATCCATGGCACTTACTCTTACTTGACTTTATACCTTTCCATCTATCACTATTGGAATCAAGAGAAATTTTACAAAACCTAGGACCACCATCAAATTCCACAGGCTAGTCATAATATATGTCATCATAAAGCCATATCATCCAGTGCCCAGCTACTCTATTTTATTAGTTGACAATCTCTAGGAAAAAGATAAGCTGAATCAAGAAAAACAATTATAATAGCCATGAAAGTTAAATAAAATATATTATTTCCTTTTTTAAAAACATTTTTATGCTATATAAGGTACCACAAAACATAATTCAAATGCACAAGGCATATAAGTCCCATCAAACTTCACTGTGGTGGGACTTTCGATGGAACTATTTTGAAGAAATCAATGACATGATTATTAGAACATCTGTTTTACCAAAGGCTTTTTTCTTTTTTTTTTCTTTTTTTTTCCCCTAAAGACTTGTTTTCTAATGGGCTGAATCATTAATCTACATGCTTACATAGGCAGACTCTAGTCAAATTACACTCTGTGAAAAACTTCCTCTATGTTAATTATCCATACTCTAGGACTTATTTCAAATGTCTTGGGGAAAAGGGAGGGACAGCAAGAAGCACCCAATTGTGCTTTCATTTCTGCTCAACATTTCTGCTTTATAAGAGCAGTAGAATTAATAGCACTAAAACCACATGGAGAGAAGTAATATACGATACTATAAAATTAGAATAACAGATAAAATGGTAGATAGTGGGGGAGATTTTGAAAAAATCGCTTTTATCTCAGTAACACAATGTACACACTGCTCAAAAAGCAAGAAAGTAAACCCAGAACATAAGTGCCCTATTCAGACCAACACCCCCAGTGCCCAGCTTCCCACCCCATCCTAAATATGTCTTTTGAAATAAATAAAATTAGGATCCTGTAATGAATGCATTTCCAGTCCTACTAAATGCTCCAAAAATAAAATGGTCATGTGAAATATAAAGGGTTTCCCATGAAATTCAACAAGTCTACATTACGTCACAAAATTCATTCCTTTACAAAGCCACAGATGATATAGCCCCCATATTGCACTTGATACTTTGCAAGTAGAACTTTGACATGATCTCCGTTTCCAGAGTATATATCTCAGTACATATCTATTCACAGTAAGAGTGCACGTGACAGAAGCTGAACTCTGCTAGTGAGTGCCTCACATTCTGGGCAAGAAAGCAAAGAAATAAAAGGGTTACATGAGTCACCCAAGGACACAAAACTAGGAGAGGGCAGGAGACCCAGAGGTCTCCTATTTCCCAATTTGCTGTTATTCTCACTGGAACATAACACCTCTCACCAACTCCTCCCCTAGGCAGTCTTCTCCACCGGCCTTACGAATCCTCACATAGAGCCTAAAAGCTGATGCAGAAATGAGGGTAAATTCAGTAGCCAGACTCATGAAAGCACCCCACACTCATACCAGACAAAGTCTGGTTCCCAAACTACAATATTAATGCAGAAGTGAAGAACCTACAATTGTAACAGACATAAATTCAACACACAATTTATTATAATTATTCAATCAGCACCTCAGGGGAAATTATGGTCTCTCTGTATCTGTAGGTTTCTTCAAGTAAATATCTGAAAGAGTAATCTCCATGTGGGGTCCTCTCACCCAGGGTAATTAAGACACTGAGCTAAGTGGATTTTGAATGAAAACACCGTTTTTGAATAAATTTTGCTTTATTTATATTTAAAGAAAAAAATAAATTAAGCTGTACTAATACCTATGGATAGACAGTGTTATATTTGCATAATTTTCCAATAAATGGACATATATTAGACATACGGATAGTTTTGTATATAAATGTGTGTATGTCTACATGTCCCCAGTGTGTGTGTGTGGGTGTGTGTGTGGGTGTGGGGGTGTGGGGGGGTGTGTGTGTGTGGGTGTGTGGGTGTGTGTATATATATATATATATATATATATATATATATATCATTAAATGACATTTTTTTAATGCAGAGACAAAAATAATCTAAAGTTTTAAAAAATCTGATTTTCAGGGCGTATGGAAAGCTGACTGATTCATAAGGAACATGAGGGAACTTTCTGGAGAGATGGAAATTTTCCATATATTGTTTTATGGGTATAGGCTTTTCAAAACAGCCCAGTGAAGTTTCATGTATTTCAAGGTAAGTAAATTTTACTTTAAAAAAACTATAAACAATAACAATAATAACAAGGAGTGAGGAATGAGTAGGGGTATAGATAATTCAAGAATGGCAGAATATCATTAATTACTGAAGCTAGGTAATCAGTATAAGGAGGTTCATCACTCTGCATTGTATATATTTACATTTTCCAGAATATTTACATTTTAAAAGCTAAAAAGATTGACAACTACTACACTGAAGATTCTGGTCAAACTAGTATTCCTGATTCTGCCTTGGGCGTCTGTGGCTTTTGTCAAAGAGCTCTGATATAATAAATATTCACTGAATGTTGGTCATTATTTAAAAAAAAAAGAGAGCTCTGCAGCAGACCTCCAAAGCATTTACTATCACTAGAATAAGGAATAGGATTTACAGGAGAGGTCTCTCAAAGCTAAACCAAAGGAAGAATCATATGCAAAGTGGATATCAAAGCTATTCATCTTTACATTCCCCAGAGTCACTGAGGGCTAATGGCAAGGGAAAAAAAAAGTTTCTAAATACAGGTAAAAATTTCCAAGACAAGCAACTCCTTCTCAAATTTAACTATAAAATGTTACCTGCAATAAATTAAGATTAATTTGAACGTGATCAAAAACCAAATGACCTTAATGAACTGACCTTACTGTAACTTCATTTCCCAAAGATTTCCAACATAAAATTTTCTTTTGCCACCCCCTCTCCAAAAAAAGGTCCCAATATATAATGTCAAAGGAGGAGATTTTAAATTTTTCTACATCAGTGGATTTCAACCATTCTGCTAAGATATCAGAGCTTTAGGTTGTCTGACTCTACAGAAAAGCAGAACAACTTCACTTTTCTGTTTTGTCATCAGCTTCAGCACAGGACTTCATGTGAAAAAAGATTCTGCTGCTTAAAGCTTAAAAAAACAAATTGAAAACCACTTTTCTAGAAAAAAAAAAGTGTTAAATATATAATTTGTCAAACTGTAAATATTATTCACTGCTACCACCTAAAACACATTTTTAAAAAATCAAGGGTCTCACCTTTTCCCATTTGCTCCAAAAGGATTTGTCCAGTTTGGTTTAATTCATTCAGTCTGGGGCTTCTTTCTGTCTGTTCTTTTTCTAATATCTGGAAATAAAATTCCAATATAAGAATACTGCAAACTTTCTTCTCAATATAATGTGCATGCTATTGTAACTTTCATGTTTCGTGTCCCTCCCACATTCTCTTTCAGTGTTATAGTCAAAGTTGAGGTAGGAGAAATACTATAAGACAAAACTATGTAATTCCAGGCTGCCACACAGAATTCCAAAGCTGATTTAAATTTCAAAAGGCAAATCCAAACAAATAATATAAACCTTTGGTTGATTTTATAAGAAAAAAGTTGCACATTATAATTATGAGTTCCTATCAAAAGGAAATAATTAAAATTAGTGTTTTAGATCCAGGATATCTATTCACATACATATAACCTCAGTGTCTATGCCACACAATAAAAATAACTGAGTCAAATGAACTGAATATTCTATGACAGAGACACTGAACAAAAATTAATCAACAAGAAAAACAGAAATATTTTGAGCCTCACTATTGTCTGATCTTATAATAAGTTTAGACTCTAACGTAAATTTCAACCACAGCATAATTCATACATAAATTTTAAACTATAACAATATGCTTTGGAACCCAAACTGAAGCATTTTGTTCCTCATGTTTGAAGAATGGCTCTTAATTTTAATATTTATGTCTCTATAGTTTGATATTCTCGATGCCCCTATATGTCAGAGACAGGGAAGACAAAATCTTTCCAAAACTAGTAAGAAAGGTTTGAACAAAATCAGGAAGACACACACACACACACACACACACACACACACACACACACACAGAGGTATATGGACAAACAGTCAGTATTTGAAATTTCTCCCACTCCTCAATTCGCAACTGAGAAAATTAACTACTCAAATAGCGCCCCTAATAAGACAATCAAAACTTCTAGGCAACCCATATTATTTCAACCAGACAAACCAGAGAAGAGTCCTACTTCTAATTTCTACACATAGAGGCTCTGTCAAATAAACTATCCTACTTTGCTCTGCATAACTTTAATGGGACTAAGTAAAACAACCATGTTACAAAGATAAAGAAATAACAAGAGATTCAAAGAAACACCACTTATTTTTATTGAAGTATCAATGCAAAAACTCACCATCATACTGGAGAAGAATTACTACCTGTTCCATACAGATTGATTTTTTGCTACTTTCTATGGTGATGACAGATTGAACTAGGGATTCTCCACCCAGGTATACATCAGTTGGAGCAAGGTATTCCTTTACTCTAACACAATTAAGCTGATCTTGCCCCAGTTTGCAAGGAAAATTAGAGATAAAAGTGATGGTTAAGTTTTCTTCATTTCACATTTTTCAAAACCCTTTTGGCATCTATAACTACTTGTCTAAAAAAACAAAAAAAATAAACTTATTAAAGGAAAATACAGGAGCCGCCAATCATCCCTTATAGTAACAAACAATTTCTATAGTAACAATTTCTAAAAGTGAAATTGTTTCTAGATCATAGAATGGAAGCTAACTTATTAATATTTTCTGGAACTTGGTTCATAAAGATCACTCTCACTTCCAAATTCTCTGCCATTTCAGTGCCCTTGAGAATTGGGTTGTTCAATGCTCCTTAATATCATCTACCGGTCTTTCAGAACTATAAGAAGCATATGAAATGATGGCACACAGCTCTCCTTTCTGGCCCTCCCAACTCCCTGTGTAGAGGGCTCAGATAATGGTGCTTCTAGGGTAACAACCTTCCACATTCCTCTGTCAAAGCAACATGGAAGTCAAAAGATGAATCACTTAACTCTTCCTAATGAGGCTAAAGGAGGCTTACTGGAGTAGAGGGCTTTTCAGCCACACAGCATAAAGGCTGAATAAGGGCCATTCTGCACAAGGAAAACAGCACGTGGTGAAGACAGGGAAGTGAGAAAAGAGCAGGATTCAGGAGTGGGGAAGCTCAGGATGTATGTAGGAGACAAGTAGGAGCTGAGGCTGGACTCATAGGGGAAACAGCACCAACTGGAAGGCCCTTGCATGCTGGGGCGCTAAGGATTTAGAGTTTGTCCCCATTGCAACGGGAAACCATTAGTTAATTGCAAGCATAGGAGCTGCCTGATCAGATGTCTATTTTAGAATGATCACTGGTCACAGAAGCCAAAGGCCGTGAGAATAGAAGGAAGGGTAAATAGCAGCAAACGCTACAGAGGCAGCGGATGAGATGAGAAAACAAATCCATCCTTTGGATTTAGAAACCAACAGTCAATGGTGACCTCTAAATAAGAGCAGTTGCAATGCAATGATAAGACAGAAGTCAGTCTTAACTTCTCATCCAAACACAAAATGTCAACCAGGGTCTGACTCCAAACCACCTCTACAACCTTAACTCTCTAACTACTTTTACACACACACCTAGCACTAAACAGAACAAAAAAGAAACTATCACAACACAACTTGTCTACCTCCCCACCTCTGCTCAGGGGCGCCCCCTGCCTGCTGTGCCCCTCATGCCCAGCCCCAAGCAAGCTCCTTGTGGTTCTGGCGTGGTGCTACCTCACCCCTGGACTTCCCCGAGTACACACACAGATGCAATCCTGGCCTCCTCTCAACTCCCATGGTACTACCACCTCCTAGCTTATACCACTGATATTTATACACGTCTTGTTTTGGAAATGTTCTCCAAACTCTTCACAGACAAACTCCATTGCCAGTGTAGACGGCACTACAGACTTGCTCTAGGTGTCCAACTCCTTCGTGAAAGGCTTTCACACACTTAATGAGCACCAAAGACATAAGTCACTACAATCTCCTGGCACAATTTACAGTCACACAGAAGGAACAAAGTAGCGGAGCTAACATCCCATACATTTTAACGGTATTTATTTCTTTTTAATGTGTCTCTTCTGTAATGAAATTATATCGGAAGGAATTGTGAGATTTGAAATCATCTGTTGCATTCAGCGAGCAAAATATCTTCAGCATACCAAAGTCAGAAAGTATTAGGGACTAAAGTAGATCTAATCGAAGTAAAAAATAATACTAATAACTAAACCACCTTAGAAAATGTTTTTTCCTGCACATCTCAGAGGTTAAGAAAAAGGGGGCAAAAAAATTCCTCCTCCACACAGGGGTCTGAATGCCAGCCAGCTTGATGTATTAAAAATTTACTACAATGTCCTAAAAGCTACCTTATGGCTACATTTATTTTACAGGAAGCCTCTGGATCCCATCACACTTTTATGTCAACGGCAAATCTAACCTGATGTAATATTTTATTCACTAGGATGTTTTTGTTTAATGTTTTACCTTCAACTTCTTTTTCGCTTCTGAAGTCTCTTGCATCTTCTTATACCCTTTTATCTCTGCAGCCTGAATGGCAGTCTTTGATTTCCAAATGCAGCTCAACAGCTCAGCACTTACAGCGTCAAACCTGATTTAAGATTCAGATGTTACTATTGGTCATTCCTATCCTTCTGTAGTTTCACTTGGCTCAAGACAGAGCAATCAAAAGACCCCTCGGGCATGTGTTTTAAATATTCCTCAAAAAAAAAAAAAAAAAAGGCAACACAGACATCTAGTAACCATACAAAATAAAACCACACACTTATAATTAAAAGTTTGAAAAGAGAATGGGGCGCCTGGGTGGCGCAGTCGGTTGGGCGTCCGACTTCAGCCAGGTCACGATCTCTCAGTCCGTGAGTTCGAGCCCCGCGTCAGGCTCTGGGCTGATGGCTCAGAGCCTGGAGCCTGTTTCCGATTCTGTGTCTCCCTCTCTCTCTGCCCCTCCCCCATTCATGCTCTGTCTCTCTCTGTCCCAAAAATAAATAAATGTTGAAAAAAAAAAAAAAATTTAAAAAAAAAAGTTTGAAAAGAGAAATAATATTGTAAAGTTAATAAATAATTTTTTAAATAATTAATGTTTAAGCTTTGTAAAAAATACTTAGATTTTTACAAACTCCTGTAGATGATGAAAAACAGATTTGATTAGAAAATAACAGAAAGAAAAAAAAAGATACAGATATTCTTAAAGTTAATGCCTTCTTTCATTTAACGTAATTATTGAGCCCAGTATATGCCAGGCGCTGGACTGGGCTCTTGCTATGAAGGTAAATCAGACGCAATCCCAGCCCTCACAGAGCTTCCAGTCTGGGACAGGCAATGGAAAGTAGCAGGCAATCACCAGAGAACTTGCCAGATGCTGATTCCAGGAATTCACAGTTATGGCTCCTAATTTAGTCAGGGGAGGTGGCAGGGGAGGGGGTGGATGCCTTCCTGGAGCACAACAGCAATTCTGCACCTAGTAAATGTTTTCATTGCAAAGGGAGAACAAAGAAAGGGAGGACCACACTGTGCAAACAGCAAGTGATTAGGCGTGACTGGAAAAGTGAGTACTAGGCAGGGAAGGACAAGGGCAGACAACCACACCCACCTGCAGGGTCGATTAAGGAGTCTGGGCTCAACCAAAGGGCAAGGGAGAGCCCGTGAAGGGTTGAAAGCACAGGATTGACATGACTGGATTTACCTTCTAGTGTCCACTGAGGAGAAAGAATAAAGGATGGCAAGACCAGAGAAAAACAGGCTGAGGTAGCACCCTGAGCCAGAACTGAGATGTGATGGTGGGAAAGAAAAAGAGTGGACAAAGCTGAAGAGGCCTGTGGGAACCACAGCAAGGAAAAATGAGAGGAGAAACAGTCACTGACTGTCAGCCATGTACCTGGCCCTTTTCAAAGTGTTCTGTGTGTCTTATTAAGTGATCCTCACCACAGCCCTGAGACACCTATACTATTATTATCCCTTTTAATGATGAAGAAATTGAGCCCGGGGAGGTTTTAAACAACTGCCCCAGGGCCACAAAGCTATAGCCGGTAGAGCTCTGGTTCAAACCAGATAGTCTGTCCTCCTCACCAGCACTCTACCCACAGAGCTTCTCAAAAGAACTTCTGGGTATTTTTAGGTACTTTAGGGTAAGCACGGGTTGTCTGTTTCTTCTTGGGAAACAGCTTAAAGTATTTCTGGCGAGTTGTGAATATTTGGTTTTTCATCAAGATCAATTTTCGCTGTAACTTGTAAAGGGATTTTGTGACACTGTAGATAAATACCCAATGGTTGAGGTGTCCCTCAAACAGTGGTACTTTCATTCTGTCATCTTAACAGCAGGCTTCTATTTAATCTTTCAGAGAAGAGGAACACCATCCCCAAATCACACATATAAAAGGACCTTGGGGACTTAGACCATTTCTGCCCTTAATATAAACAAGGGTGATGTGAACGCCACAAGGTAGCAATGGTTTCAGGCCATGTCAACAGAGATCTAGATTATAGGAAACGATCACCCCTCCAGACCCTGAGCAGGCTAAACCAGCCAGCCACCAGCAGCACCAAGAAAAAAGAAGAGGAAATAAACTGCCATTTCTGAAGCATGTATTATAAACGATACTAAGCTCCAATCTGCTCAGAGAGCCCATTTTAAGACAAGCGAACAGTGGTTTCTACAGCAGACTGAAGGTATTAAAGGGTCTGGAAACCCTGTCACACTAGGAATGGATTGAAGATCCTCTACACCGAAGGCCAGCAGAAATGAGAATATGAAACTCCCTGCAATACTAAGGAGGTTCCATACTGAAGGCTGGTGCCGCTCTATGGCACCCCAGGCAGCAGAACTAGCAAATACAGGGAGACATAGAGGGGGCGGACTTGAGCTGGGCATAAAAATAACCTTTCTAACAATGAGATCTCACTGCCTCCTATCATAATGAACCGGATGTACACAAGCTTCTCTGTGTCCAGGAGTTAACTGAAGGGATTTCTGCACCAATCAAACCACGGACTGGAAGCCTATGGTCCTCACAGCTGGCTGCTCAACTAACAGACATTCCCCTCCCCACACTTTTCTCTGCTGTCCAAGTCCCCCAGAATGCAATGACAGGAGACCAAAATGGCCAGACGGTCTCAACCTCCCATGCACCCATGGCAGGGAAGTGACTGTATCCTGGCCACTGAGACTCCAACTATGCAAATCTCCAAAGTGCGGGGGAAGTTAGCTGATGTCTTCCAGGCAAGGTCTTTCTCCCCGATTTAAAAAAAGAAAAAAAGATAAATAAGGAAAAACTGACCTTCCCGCATATAAATCGGGTTATACAAGGATGTTATGCCCAGTGCTACAGCAGGATCTTGGGACCAGAGAGGACAAGCCTGATGGTGAAAGTCCTGCTTCTGGACTTCTTGTGAGATAATCAATGACCTCATTGTTTGGGTCACTTTTGGTACAGTATTCTGTTTCCCCCAGCAGAATACACTCCGCACAACACGACCATGTTTAAGATTTTATAGTAATGCACCCTTAGTCTTTTATAACCTTTCTTCCTTCCAAATGCACAAAGCCAGCACTGGAGAGGCACAGTGCCAGATCTACCTGGCAGAAACTAGACACGCAGGAAACAAAAGATCTATGGCACTATTAACATCAGAAGCATCTTCCTCCTGTGCTGCCTCGGCTCCAGAAGCAAAGGTTTCACAGCCTGCACCTTGGAGGTACTCTGGCTCCACAGGGAGATGCTGGTAAGAGGCAGAGAAACACAGCCTTATTACCAAAATGAAAATCATCTGGTAAAACTGGAATCCCACTTCATCTGCAGAAGCTATACTGGGGAAACCATATCATTTTTATTCTGGCCCAAAATAATTGCCCATTTACCCAAGCACTCGGATCCTCCTATAAAAGGGAGAGAATAAAAGGGCTGATTTAAGGATCAGCTGCTACAGGGTATCTGAGGTACATTACCCGGCTGTCACACAGCGCAGCTTAACAGAGTATCTGACATTAGTAAATGCTCACTACATATTAGCTGCGATTAGTCCTTTTCTAAAATTCCTGAGTTTCCTTTGAATCAGTAAGACAAACAAAAAAAAATTATGTCAAAGATGGATCCTTAAGGCAAACATAAAGAATCTGTTAATGAATCTGACAAAGGAATTAACAAAAAAAGAAAGAAAATGTGAAAAAAAGAGTGAGGGGGGAAAGGAAGAAAAAGGGGACGACAAAGGAATGACTTCCCTGAATGAAGTATTGCTGACTGTGAAGAGGAAGGAGTGGCATAAAGAATAAGGAGATCTATCTGAAGCAAACCTGAGTTCTCAGAGTGTGGTGAAAGAAAGAATAAATGAAGAATCATGGACAGTCAGATCCTCCCTAGGTAGATGATGGAAAGGAAGAAGGAAGGGTTCTGTCACACGGTTTTCCAGACTGAACACAGGATAAATAAAATCACCAGAGACCATTTAGACGCTTAGCCAGTGGGAAGGAGAACATTCAAAGGCTGGGGGGGCAGTGAGTGGTTTAGCAGTTGAATTTCCATCACAATAATTACATCTAAATTTGCATATGATCAGTAATTATTACAAATACATTATGTGTGGTACTGTGTTTAGAAAACGTCTCTATCTGTTCTCACTTTTTCTTAGCTTCCAAATCCACAGGAATCTGTCTCTTCTTTGGGGGAGGAGGAGGAGGCAGTTCTTGCTTAGACCTTTTTGTAGTTACTTGTTCTCTTACGCGAACAGTCTCCAAAAGATCCTTCTGAGGAATCTGGGACATCCCCAGCTTTGCTACAGCCTGAGTCACCTGAAGTATAAATCAGCCAAATGTTTTAACGTTTTGTCACAGCTTTATTGAGATATAATTCACATGCCATAACATTCTCCTTTGAAAATACACAGTTTCAGTGGTTATCAGTATATTCAGTGTTATGCAGCCATCCCCACTCTGTACTTGCAAAAGAGGTTTATTGGCCCCAAAAGAAACCCCGTACCTATTAATAAATAGTCCATCACTCCCCATCCTCCTCTCCCCGAGGCCCTAGCGACTACTAATCTACTTATTATCTCTCTGGATTTGCCTATTTTTGATAGTTCATATAGACAGAATTACAGTGCATTTAATCTTGTGACTGGCTTCTCGTAGTTAGCACAATGTTTTCAAGGTTCATTCATACTGTCAGTATATCATGCAATGGACAGACCACATTTGTTTATCCATCTACCTACTGATGGAACATTTGGGCTGTTTCACTTTTGCACTGTTATAAATAATACCACTATGAACATCCAAGTACAAACCACAGTTGCATTTTCAATCAATTCACTAATATATTTTTTAAATTAATAAGATTATTTAAAATTTAAAGATGATTTAATGGATTCGTGTCTAAGTGTTATCAGTTATTAAGAGAAATTACTGGGTATTAGTAAGTTTTTCAACAATCTATTAAAATTGACTTCAGAAAAGGAAAGATTTTTTACATGTCAATTTCTCAATTTTTCAGTAAGCCAGGTATAAGGAACCTACTTTTAGTTTGCAGCTTACCTATTATTACTTTATTTCATAAAAACTAAAACTAACCTGAACATTTAACTTCTATTTCATCGTACAACATATAATCCAAAGCAAAAGGTACCTGGTTGGAGGAATCTTCTAGTCTCTGAACCAAAGAATCCCATCTCTGGGTTAGTTCCTCTGAGTCACTGTTGATCTTCTTAGATGCCTTGGGATTATCAAGTAATTGACTCACATCCTGACCAATCTCACTCAGCTGATCCAAGGCCTGACGTTTCATTTCCATGTCTTCTTTCAAAATCTAATATTTCAAATATTTTATTAGATGACTCCCTCTTAAAAGGACTCTATAGTCCTGCTCCACAAGCAGGAAATGTAAACATATATTTTATAGCAAAATTTACTTGCTGCACAGTTCACTAATGCTAAAACATAAGATTCCTGGTTCTAGATGATTATATGGCAGCATTCTAGTGTTGGTTAATGACTCATAATCTGTATTCACTAAATTGCATGAACCATTGATAGAAACAATAAAATATCACAGGCTTACAAGACAGATGCTGACATTGACACCACTTACAGCCAGTCGTCGAATGCTGACACTTAGTTCCTTTTGGTCTTTGAAGTTGCTCGTCTGGACTTTATTTAAAGCCTCTTCTTTTTCAGTTAGCCAAGCTTTCAACAAGCACTACATGTAATAACAAAAGTTAGAAATATATTTGGAGAATCATTTGGTCATTCAATTCAATCAAGTTCCCAAATCTCTAACGTTTATGCTGGTAGGGGCTTCACTCTTACTTAGGGTAGGAAGGACTTCAAACACCCAAGCTCAAGGTATGAATGGCCTAATATCTTTCGTTAAGATATTATCCTTCTCAGATTTGCAACAGATCAAGCTGACATTAGCCCCACACATGGGTAATTAAACTAATTCTCAGGGACGTACGTGGAACTAAAAGGCTAAATCCAACTATGCAAATCTCCAAGAGAATCACAGTATAACTCTCCAGAAGCAGGAAGACTCCTGGAATTGTCCTTTCCCAGCCCTTCATTTTAGGAAGGAAAGAGAGATAAGTCATTATGTGTCCAAGATCACTTGGCTAGTTAACAAGGGAATCAAATCAAAGACCCACACCCTAAAACTAATGGTTTTTCCACAGCATCATTCAAGAAAACCATACTAATGTTCCAGGTTCCACAGCAATTGTGATTAAAAGAGAAAGTTTAGCCATAGTCCAAAGCCAACATACAGATATTTAAATCTCACTGGCCAACATGCAGAAGATATTTAGTAATATACATAGATAAACTTGAAAGAGGGGCGGAAAACCACATGGTTGCATTGAGATAATTCTTCGCAAAGTGTAATATCTATTGCAGAAGCTCTTTTCTGTATAGTTGAGAGGGAAAAGTCTTGGTTCTGTGTCAGCAGTGGGATCAATTCATTCTCTAACTGCTTTATTTATCAGTTTATGTAACAACTATTCCTTGCCTCTATATTCCACCAAAAAAAAAAAAAAAAGATGAAGAATAAGAAATTAAGTGGCAAATACAGATCCTGTGTTCAATATAGAAAAGATAAAATATGCACATAAACTATGACAAAAGAAAGTGCGGACACCACAAAAGATTATATATATATATGTATATATACATATATATATACATATATATATGTGTATATATATATATACACGTATATATAAATGAATGATAGCTTATTTTGTATTTATAATATATAAATATATATAATATATGTATAATATTTATATTATTAAATATAATGTTATATAACATGTCTGCACTGTATTTTAATTTGGTAATTAAATACACACACACACACACACACAAAATGTCATGGCAATTGCAAAGAAGAAGAGATGGGTTCCAGGTTGGGGAGAGTGGGGGAAGGAGAGGGAGTTAATAGATTACTTCATTTCAAAAATGAAACAACTGGTAAGAAGACATTCCACAGCAGATACCACACCTTAAACAACAAAAGACAGGCTAGAAAATAAATGAAATACACTCACTCTTTCAAAAACATGAAAAAAAAAAACAAGACAAACTATGAGGAATCTACAATCTGCAATGCATTGGGAACAGAACCCTGAAGAAGAACCAGCACTACTCATGTGGCACTGACATCCTAAGAATGGGCTATGAGCTGAGAACTCAGCATCTGAACCTCGGTACACAGAAGGACAGAGGGAAAATCAAAGTTGGAAAGGTAGGTTGGAACCCCTTACAGAATATCCTACATGCCACACTTGAAATTGGCCTATCCTGGAGAAGTTTGGAATTCTCAGATCCCATTTCTAACTACCTTAAAGCCTCTGCAACCAAGCGAATGATAGTCCCTTGAAAGATTTTGTAATTCAGATTAAGTTTATTTGGTCTCATTCCATGCAAAAGCAAATCATGGATATATTAAGCACCATCGTTGGCTCCAGTTCTACATCTTAACACGATTCCTCCAACCCTAACACTAGCAGAAAGCCATTCAAAGGTTAGTTTTAAATCTACACTAATACAAGTGGCCAAAATACTAGTCACTCTCTATTTTTAAAATATTTTTAATTGCCAAATTAAATTACTTCCAAATTTTAAATTAGTAGAAGAGTAACGCAAAGGTCTTCTAATGATCAGTGTCTTCTCCTGTCACTACTGGAGTAAAATATAACTATTCTATGTGACTCCTTTTCCTGAATACGGGGGTCCAAGTAAATGTAAATATTTTTTTTTATTAAAATTTTTTTTAACGTTTTTATTTATTTTTGAGACAGAGAGAGACAGAGCATGAAGGGGGGAGGGGCAGAGAGAGAAGGAGACACAGAATTGGAAGCAGGCTCCAGGCTCTGAGCCATCAGCCCAGAGCCTGACGCGGGGCTCAAACTCACGGACCGCGAGATCGTGACCTGAGCTGAAGTCGGACGCCTAACCAACTGCGCCACCCAGGCGCCCCTAAATGTAAATATTTATAAAGTGAAATGTAAATATTTCAGAAGTCAGAATAAGATCCATCATAGAATTCTTAATAAGAAAATTCTGGCCAAAGATTGGGGGCAGGAGGTAGTGATTAACAATTTACACGGGGACAAATTTTGCAACCTACTTTTTAAGATGTTCTCTCGGTCACCATATTTAGTAAACCACAAAACATCACACTCTTGTTTTTATTCCTTGAAAAGAATATAGTTGCTTTTTGTGGATGGAAATGAAATGCATTTAAAAGAATCTAAATGGACACTGAGATGTGGGAATAAAGTATCTGCTTATTTTCGAAAACCACAAATGTTTGACATTTTGGGAGAAAAGTTTTGCTTATTTGTATTCTGTTTTGATTGTTGTTCTTCTGGAAGGATGGAAGGTGGGCCAAGGGCCACCACTCTGACTGAAAACTTAAAGAGGCAGCTTTGTGCCAAAATTTCATTGGCTGCTGCAATCCG
This sequence comes from Neofelis nebulosa, assembly GCF_028018385.1. Classification (NCBI taxonomy): domain Eukaryota; kingdom Metazoa; phylum Chordata; class Mammalia; order Carnivora; family Felidae; genus Neofelis; species Neofelis nebulosa. Next base: position 133,901,431 of record NC_080787.1, on the reverse strand, counting down.
TATTGGAAAAAAAATAGTATTAACCCAGTATTAAATTAATGGTATCGCTAAATAATCTTTTCTTGTTAATTTCAGTAGTTGTTCTGGTTGAAATCAAGAAAAATTGTTGTGATTTAAAATTCACAAAGCAGTGAGTGGATTCATTTATTCATTATTTACTGAGCTAAAAATGCTAGGCCTTGTGTTGATGCAAGTTCAAACACAATACCCAACAGAAATATAAAGAAAAAACATAATCATGAACGTAGAATGTCTAAATACTAACATTCTAAATAATGAACACATCAAATTAAGTGTTACTACAATAAAGTCATAAGATTTCTATGAATAAGCTACATAATCAGTTATAAAATACATAGAAATCTGATTTTTAAAATAATAAAAATTATTTGTGTATTCGCCTTTCAAAGTAAAGTAAACAAGACAAGTTTATTGTAATGCCATAATTAAAGATAGGTTACTTTTCGCCATCTGTCTTGCCCATTATGGATAACAGTTTCATACCTGTTCTTCCAATAATTCCTGCCATAATATATTGATTTCTTGTAACCTATTCCAACGTTCCTCAGTCCAACGGCACACTGCTGTCCAGCGTTCACCAAGTTTCTAGTAAAGGAAGAAACCATCCTTTGTCAACAGAATCTTAAAAGACAGTTATAATGATCCTTAAAGAAATTCATGCCATCCATTGCTCTTTACTACTGGGTAGCAATTTATGAAAAATATTTTTATAAAAGTTGCTTTAAAATAATACAGACAAGTCCTGTAAGTTTGTAGAGGAGAAAAACTAATTTCCATAGAGTTTAACAATTTCACCTTACATAGCTAGAAAGTGGTACAACTAGAACTCTATCTTTTAAATGTTTACTTACTGGGGCACCTGGGTGGCTCAGTCGGATAAGCGTCCGACTTCCACCCAGGTCATGATCTCACGGTCCGTGAGTTCGAGCCCTGAGTCGGGCTCTGTGCTGACAGCTCACAGCCTGGAGCCTGCTTCGGATTCTGTGTCTCCCTCTCTCTCTCTGCCCCTCCCCCGCTCACGCTCTGTCTCTCTCTCTCTCAAAAATAAATAAACATGAAAAAACTATTAAAAGACAAAAAATAAAAAAATATATATATATTTATTTATTTATTTTCGAGAGACAGTGCACATGCGCACGCGAGAGAGAGGGAGACAGAGAATCCAAATCAGGCTCCAGGTTCTGAGCTGTCAGTGCAGAGTCCAACACCAGGCTCAAACCCAGGAACCCTGAGATCATGACCTGAGCTGAAGTCAGACGCTTGGATTACTGAGCCACCCAGGTGCCCCTAGAACTCTATCTTTTCAACTTATTTTTTTTAGTTTTTTTTTTAAAGTTTCTTTATTTCTGAGAGAGAGAGAGAGAGAGCGTGAGCGGGGAAGGAGCAGAGAGAGGGAGACACAGAATCCAAAGCAGGCTCCAGGCTCTGAGCTGTCAGCACAAAGCCTGACGCAGGATTCGAACTCCCAAACTGCGAGATCATGACCTGAGCCAAAGTCTGACACTTAACCAACTGAGCAACCCAGATGCCCCTATCTTTTAAACTTTTGACTCCAAAATCCTGCTCTTTCCATATCGCTGCGGTTTTTATACAAGAATTTGACATTTTTACACATATCTTCAAAGTAGAGCATACATATCTACTTTTTGTGCTTCAAATTTTTCAGGCTATAATTATCTTCTCAAAAAATTCATTGCATCAACCACCTTTTATGTGCTAAGAAAATTTTCATATGTAATGCCAAAATCATGAAAAAAAAATTTTAACCTTATAAAACCTGTTTTGAGCTCCTAGAAAATAAAAAAATGCTTAACTGATTTGTTCTGTTTATATTACACAAAAATCAGGAACATAATCTTATATGAGTATTAATAGTGCTATAAGTAAATTTGTTTAAAAATCAATATTCATGAGGACTTTCCCAACAAATTATTTTATTACCATTTTATAATGATTGACAAATGTTACATTTAATTTCTACATTACTTACATATGCAAAGAATTATTTAATTCATATTATACTATTTCAATATTTAATACCACAGGAAGCTTTGTAGAATGCAAAGGGTAGAGAAGTTAGAGCCAAAGACAGGTCTCCAATCTTGGCATGAAAATTCAATGCCTACTTAAATCTCAGTGGCATCACATGACCTTTCTGAATTTCAGTTTCCTCACTGTGAAACAGGCAAAACATGAATGCCTATCTCTCAGGTTACTACAATAACTAAGTAGTACTACACCAGCAGTTCTCAGAACCACTGGCCAACTTTAACTGTTATAAAAGAAAAAGAATTTCATATGATAAGATTATAGTCTGAGAGTGACTGAAAACCATTTGGCGACATCATATTGGGTAATCCAGACATTGTTCAAATAAAATACCAATAACCCTCTTAATAAAGACTTGTAAAGATACACTATAACCTCTGCTCTAAAGCAACAATTTTGTTAGGGGTTCCCAAAATTCTTGTTGAAATTCATGCACTGATGTACCAAAGAAGCAGGAATATTAAATTCTACATGGCTGAAATTCTCAAATTTCAGTATGCACATAAGTGCAGATCCACAGGCCCCACCCCCAGGGATTTAGGTCTGCATGGAGACCCGGAAACTACATTTCAACAAAGTCCTCAAGCAATTCTGAACAAGAAATCTATAGAGCACTTGTTGAGATTGGGTCCCAAGCTTGTTTCCATTTTGCAGGAGAAGCTGGGGACCACAAGCAGCCCTGCCCATCTACCCCAAGGGCTGAAGGGAAGGAAAGATACTGAGTACTCTTGTAAACCCACAAGTTATAGGACCCCAACTCAGAAGTACAACTTCAAAGTTAGTCTACTCCCTTTTTTTAAAGCTCTTTAATGTTTATTTTTATTTTGAGAGAGAGAGCACAGTAGGGAAAGGGCAGAGAGAGAGGGAGGGAGAGAATCCCAAGCAGGCTCTGCCCCACCGGCATAGAGCCCCACTCGGGGCTCAATCCCATGAGCCACAAGATCATGACCTGAACTGGTATCAAGAATTGGATGCTTAACCAGCTGAGCCACCCGGGCACCCCAAAGGTGAGTCTACTCTTCTAAATGAACAATGATACAGGACCTGAAGAACAGGGGTGCCATATAAGGGTTTCAGACAACAGGGTCCTTATGAGTATCCCATCTCCAGGGTCCATACCTGTAACTGATCTTCGAGAACAGCCGTAGCGCTCTCACCACTGTTTTCATCAACAATCACGACCATGTGTGTCAGTGAATTTACCTTCACCTGTTCAGCCTCAAGATCATTTTGCAAACACTAGAGAAAAGAATTAAGATACACCATCATTTCTACTCTTTTCACATTTACCTATTTAAAATCCACTCAGCTGTCAACAGTAATTAAGGACACTTAATGAGACAGCATGTTTAAATTTTCAATCATTACCCTAAGTGTTCTACTAATGAAACAAGTCCCTTATACATCTTCACATTTCATTATGAACCAAAGCAGGTTGAAAATGCAGTGTCATAACAGATTGCAAATGGGATATCATCACTTTTAGTCCATGTTCTGGCAAAAAAAAAAAAAAAAAAAAAAGTAGAATAGATGACTTGAATGAATATACTAGAAATTAAGAACATAGAATTTGTAAGACCGAAAAAAAAAACCCACAAAAAACAAACCTTACATATACAGAGTCAGAGATCATTTTAGTGCAACATAATGTAAGCTGAGAGAAAAGTAGGATGCTATTTGACAGTCAGAAGCTATTCAGATGAGCTACCCAAGAAAGCAATTCAGGATATACAGACGCCTTCCATTCTCCTCTTTCATGGGAAGAGTATGCGAGGTCATAAGATGCTTGTATATAGGTAATTTATTTAAACGCTAACAATAGTGTTGTCAAATGCCTCTTTGTGTTTAATGTATCCCTAAAGTTTTATTTATCAGTTGTCTAGATATTCCACTGAAAACTAAAAGTTTTCAAACAATTTGCAGAGAAGCTATTTTGCTTCTAAAGTTGTCTTCTAACTGTGTGACCAAATTAAATTAACCACCAAATTATGATTCCTCATCTAGTGCCTGATATTCTCCTATACCACAGAAGAAACACAGCTTTCATTAAAGGACCAGGTACAGATAAATCCGAGGTTTTGCTTCTTTACCCACACACTGCATTAATGCCAATACAATAGGGTTTTTAACCATTTACACATCCAAAACAAAAATTCTTGAGAGCCGTGGGAACACTAAGTACTTTCATACTGAAACGATACATCCTTCCATAAAATTGTACCTGCACTTTCATCCCTCGCTTGAAAAAGCCCCCACGAGCTCCACCCTATCAATACGGAATAATCGAGAACACTGAAGAAGTGTCCCATCCCTGCACTAATGATAAAAGCCATCAGCCCCTAGCATGCTAAGTGCTGCCTTTTCATATTTGATACGGTCTAAAAGAAATAGGAGCCAGATTTACTTTATGATCTTCTAGCAGCTTTTGTAGGGATTTTAAATCATCATCCAGGGGGCAGGTTTCCATCTTCTGAATACGTTCCTCCGTGAGTGTCAACCAGGTGGAGAGCTCCTGCAGCTGTTTCTTCTGCAATTCCATCAGCACATCGTGCAGCCTGTCCGGGGACAAACACACGTCATCCCCACTCCTTTTTCCCTTTGCAAAGGCAAACACATGCTCCAGGCACCAAAGAAATGGGGCAAGGGAATACAGTCTTGTCTAACCATTTAAAGTAGCAGTTAGTCTTTCAATATAGAAACAAGAAAAAAAAAACTTTTACTTTCTTCCTAAATGGAGTCCATTAAGTATGGTCAAAGAATGCAAATAACAGCACCCTCTATTCATATCAGAATCATTGTTTCTTCAATCAGGAATTCCTGCTTATTAAATAGGTGGAAATTGCAATGGAATGCCGCTTGCTCCCTAATACACAATACATGAAATAAAATGAACCATGGGAAAAACACTGCCTTAAAAACTGTTACAAGATGGAATTGTCGATAAATACTACATAGTCCAGTCTTCGTCTCCAGTTAAAAGTTAGCCGATTTTAATACTGCAAAGAGATAACTATCCACACGAAATGTCTTCTCCTTTTTTGCTAATTTCTGAATTCCAACTTCTGCCTTCTCATTTGGTGAACATATCAAAGAGGAAACAAAGATTGCACACAATTCCAGCAACATTACAAAAAGAAAAGTGCAAATTTTACAAGACAAGTTCTGAAATTATCTTCTCTTCACAGACACTCAGGCTTTTACTAAGCTAAACCACGCAATGCAGTCAATGGAACAGAGTGTTAATATCTTTGCTTCACTCACCGGGACTGTCTGTCCATACTATCCACCCTAAGTGCCTCCCATCTAGCATTCAGCAAGCCCATTTGTTCCTGAATCTCATATTCCTCTTCATCTGACAGAGTTCCTTGTGTTATCAGCTGGTTTCCTGCCTGCAGGACATTCCCCACACTGCTCTGGTGTGCTGTCAGCTCCATCATAAAATCCTAGAAAGGTACATCATTATGATTTGTGAGCTGCTCATTGAAGAAAAAAAATCTGAATACATTGTTAATGCCTAATATTAACGCTTCAGGAAAAGAAGCCTCCATGTAGAGTATAAATAAAGTAGACTTTGATCCGATTGTTTAAGCTCTGAAGGTGGAAAATACGCAGCTGGCCTCAGTAAAAAGGGGGACAGATCAAAGAGGACAATGTTACATCTGATAATACCAGCTATTTTTAAATAACTGTTGATTATGCTACTGATTGTGAACATGGAATTATGAGAAAACAGAATAAATAAAACACAATGCTCACCCAAGAGGAACTGCTCAAGGAATATTACCATTTCTATTATTGTCAAATCAAAATAGCAGCTAAAAACCTGCCAATTAATATACCCACCCAAAAAACTACTTAATCAAAAGGAAATCTCCATGTAATCAAATCATTACCCTACAATACAACATATATCCTCAAAATAATAGGCAATTTTCATTACATGAAGATTACACAGGAATGGATATGACATTTGCTTCATCATCCAAACAATAAAAATAATCACTTTCTAGGGAACACTCAAAACCTAAAGATCTGGTGTATTGATTAGCCATATGCTGTCTTTTAACTATTACAATAGAACTATAGCTTCAGAAACAAGCAGTCCTACACACTAAATGTTGTTGGTGGCTCCACAGAACACACAAGTCATGATAAGAGTACGATCTGAAATCTACTTCCAAGGCACAGGTAATCACCCAGGCCAATTTTATAACAGAGCCTTATTTAACTATCACAAGTACTGAACTATATCATGACCATTCTGTGGAGAATTCAGTAAGCAACAAACATCAGGGTAGAGCCCCTGAGTAAGGCACAGGCACCACCACGGTGGATGTATTCTGCTCCTCAGCTATAGATTATTTACTTCATGGGTAGCAAACTGGCGTTTGACTTCTTCCACATCGTCGGAAATATCATCCTGCTCCTGGAAAGTATCCTCAGCAGAAAGCAACCAGGTCAGCACTTCCTCCAGGGCTATCTGATAGCTGTCCAGACCCATATCCACCTCAGTGACAGTGCTGGGGGTTTCAGCTCGGGGACTCTCGTGCTCGTCCTCCGGTGCTGAGCTCTAGAAAAACAAACCCAAGAAATACCCACAAGCATCATGAAGGTGTTCAACAAAGACACACTGTTATGGAGAACCTTAAGGGAGGAGCCACCATGACTCAGGCATTCATCCAATTTTCAGGAGCTGGGCAAGCAATGCCATGAATCAGGCAGGAAGCATTTATTAAGCATGCTAGGAAGACAAGGGGTACAAAAGTGCAATACCCTCACGGAATCTATATTCACGGAGATTCAAATATAGTTGGAGAGAGATAAATAACCCACATGAATCACTTCTGAACAAAAATAAAATGGCTATTAGCAGAGTTATAAATTCCATGGATGCAACAAGGGATGCTATTTGAGTTCAACAAGGGCTAAAACAGGAAAATTTTACAGAGAATTTGGAACATTTGGGGCCTTCAAGGATGGATATAATTTAAAGAAAAATAGAAATTGGAACTCTGCTTTGACCCCCAGTTTTACTGAATTGCATTTAGCATTGCATTTTAGACAGTGAAATACAGCCACACATGTAGGCTGTTGTACCGATGGTATTTTTTGAGGCAGTTGCCCTCAAGTTTACTTGCTGGCCTTTTTTTAAGGACCCGTGGAATAAATTCATCTTAAGTTCTTCCTAAGCAATGGAGTATTTTCTCATACACTTTAGAATCTTAGAACCAAATCAACTATCTCACTCATTGTTCCGTTCAGAGCAAAACTTCATTAAAATCTGTGGACAGCCTTCCTCCACTTTATTACCTCTCATCCACAATTTATACACATTTCAAACACAAAAATATACAGAGAACAATACATGAAATGCTCACATATTTAGCACCTACAGTTTGTCAACAATCCTGTTCACTCCAATTTGGTTTTGGTCCCCACTACTCACCTGAAAAGCCTTTTGTCAATGTCACCAATTACCTTCCCATTGACAAATCCACTTTTCTAGCATCATCTTTAAACTGACCATGTAATTAACCAACAAACTAGAACACTTTTGATAATAATGGTGGTAGGATGACACAAATAAACCAGAACTATTCCAAGAAAACCCAGAGATCTAGTCACCCAAAGTTTCTTAAGCCCTCAGTAACATCTGACATGGCTGACCACCCCCCACTATTTTCAGACTCTCCTCTCCCTGCTTCGGTAACACCACATTGGCTTTCTTCCTGGTTAAATAATATTTGTCAACCTCTAAGTAACAAATCTCCTCAAAATTAAGTCTTGGGCCCCTTTTTCTTTTCTGTCTACTTCGCCTCAGTGGTCTCATCCATTTCCATTGGAATGGCACTTAATTCCTCCAGCTAAAAATCTAGGGAGCCCACCTTTGCTTCTCTCTGACTTTTGCCTCCCACATTTAATGTGTAAGCAATCCCTACCTTCAAACTCTATCCCAAATCCATCAAGACCCTTCCATCTCCACAAAAACTGATGTCAGTCTTCAGAGCTACAACTGCCCGCTAACCACTGCCTCCCACACTCCCACCTCTACAATCCACTTCTCACACAGCAGCAGGACGATCTTTGGAAAACATAATCACATCATAAGACTTCGCTGCTTAAAATCTTTCACAGCTTTCCCAATGCTCTTAGGAAACATTATAAAATTCCTAACAGTTTACAAAAATATTGTGGCAGCAAGAAACAGTGGGGGGGGGGGGGGGGGGGTGCGTGTGGGTGTGTGTGTGTAGGGTTTCAATAGGTTTCAATAGGTTAATCAGGGAAGACTTCCCTGAAAAAGTCCCATCGAAACAGAAAAGATGGGGAGTTTGCCATGCAAATAGTAGGTAGATGGATGAGCATTTCATAGACGGGAACCCACATGCACAAGATCTTTGGGAAAGGAAAGGGAAATGTCCACCAGGACCACAGGGTGGTGGCCTGAGATGAATTACAGAGGTAGTCTGGGTCTTGTAAACTCTAAGAGAAGATGAGGCCTTTGATCAGCATGAAGGCTGGAACGGAAAAAAAACACACACCAAAAACATTTTGGTGGAAGAATCAAACGGACCCCGTAAACCATTTGCAGGAGTTAAAAAGATGAATCAGGGAGCACACAGATGAAACACTGGGTAATTAAGACACAGATGGTGCCAAGAACAGAGAAGGGAAAATGAGGTAAGTTCTGGACCTAAAATCCTGACACTGTGGAGACAAAATAACCCTGGAGATCAAGTGACTACCAAACTTCCATACTACAATGCGGACACCTGAGAACAAGGACAGTTAGTGACCGGCCAACAGTCACTTAGATAGGCACTAGTATTCATGAGGGGTGAGGTGGAAGGCATTATTTAACTGCAAATGTTCAGAAGGTATTAAGTGAAACATGAGAGGAGACTTTCAACTGAAAGTTTGATTTATAGAGAAATGCGAATATTTTTTGCTGACCACCTAATAGCTCTACAGCATATGTTTTGTAGGAAGAGCCAGAAAGGAAGACTGGCTCTCAGTGTTCACTGGAAAGTAGCGGGTGGCAAACTCTGTCAAAGGATAGATGATTAAAACTTGAGCACATTTTATTTCTTCAATTAACTTATTTCAGCCTCTAAGGCACTAATGAAAGCATGCAAATGAAGAGGTTAGTGTTAATACACTGGCTCTTAATCAAAAAGCAAATGGCGGGGCGCCTGGGTGGCGCAGTCGGTTAAGCGTCCGACTTCAGCCAGGTCACGATCTCGCGGTCCGTGAGTTCGAGCCCCGCGTCAGGCTCTGGGCTGATGGCTCGGAGCCTGGAGCCTGTTTCCGATTCTGTGTCTCCCTCTCTCTCTGCCCCTCCCCCGTTCATGCTCTGTCTCTCTCTGTCCCAAAAATAAATAAAAAACGTTGAAAAAAAAAAAATTAAAAAAAAAAAAAAAGCAAATGGCTTCTGCAATTCTTATCATGTAATCCTGAGCACTAAAGAGAAATGATTATTTTATCCACACATCATGAAAGGCAAATGAAACTTTCTTGCTTTTTAAGAAAGTATGGTCTTAACTACGCAAAGTAAAATATACCATCTTTGTAACAAGAGGGACTCCGATCCCATCAAGAAGTGATTTTAAAACCAAAAGGCAACCTCAGAAGATTATCTGAGCCACTCAGCAGGGTGCATCATTAATGAAGGATAATAGCTATGCTACTACAGACAAATGCTTCTCAGCATTTTTTTCAGTCAATTATAAAACGTTAGGGCTTTTCCTCAATATCATTTGATTTTCAAAACTAATAAAGAGTCCTGGGTTCAGAATTGGACACATCTCTTGCCCTCTTTCCCTCAATAAGTTACTTTCTTTTTTTGTAAATCATGATGTATTCCAAAATGGAGAAAATAAAAGGATTGGTACCTATTACCCAAAGAAAATCTGAAATAATAAGTAAGCTCTCCGAGCTTTAGAGAATAAAAAAAAAGTGTTATGCTGATTGCAAGACCAATGTCATTACATGAGAATTAACTAACTTTTGGGGGGGGGGGGCGGGGGCGGGTAGAGAGAGGGAGTGAGTGGGAGAGGGGCAGAAGGACAGAGAGTGAGAGAGAATCCCAAGCAGGCTCCAGGCTCAGTGTGGATGCAAGGCTCAATCCCACGACCCTGGTATCATGACCTGAGCCAAAATCAAGAGTCAGGCACTCAACCGACTGAGCCACCCAGGTGGCCCCATTTTTAAAAAAGGAACTTGTTGAATGAGTGAATGGCAATGCCAAAACAAATTTATAAGTTATAATGATGATAGGTGCTGCTTACTGAGTGCCTCTTAATATCACTGTAGGCACTCTGAATTACCTTTATGAAGTAGGGTGGTTTTATCCAGATTTTGCAGATAAAACTGTGGTTGAAAAGGTAAGTAAGAAACCCAAAACAAACAGTAACAGAGATGAACTTTGAGCTTCAAATCCCATGCTTTCTCTCTAAAATGTATTTCTTATCATTCTGAAATCCACGTGTATCCCTTGGTTTCTGGGCTGCTAACATGTTGGACCAAATGACTTTTTAAGGTTTCATCCAACTGTTAAAATTCTCATTTTATGAGTTAAAAGAACGGGTTAGACTAAAGCAGAGTAAGAAAACACAGACTGATTTAAGGCAGGATAATTCAGGAAGAAAAATTCATAACTTTATATCTCTCCCCAAAAATACATCTATACCCTGATGAATAAAACCATTTGAAGCCCTTCAATGAAAAACTCACCCAGTAGCCTATTGTCAACTACTCTTCCTAAATGAAAGAGGAACTAAAGCTTATGTTTTGATAGCCCTTATGAAAATATAATGATAAAAATCTTTTCTTCACTGGCCAAAAAAAAAAAAAAAAAAGTTAGTACTTAGAACAAAACTAGGCTAATAGGAGAAAAGCCAACTTCAGCACATGACAACAAAGATAAAATGAATACATGATGGGAAAATGTAGGTTCTTAAGCATATCATGCAGCTGCATGCTCCCAGCCCTAGACTCTAACTCCAGCCTTATTGTGTGAAATGATGTGTGTTCCTTCTCAATAAAATCAGTTGAGCTACAGCTCTCCATTGCATACATATGACATATGAAAGCATGCTAATTGAAAAACTGAACTTCTTGTGCCTATGTAAGCTGAGAAGCCAAGATGTTCTCCGTCAAGAAAAAAAATCCCCTGAAAGTATTTTTATCTAGTATGTAAGAGAAAACAAATATGGCAAGTCAAACTTTTTATTAAAAATTGACCTGTACCCGTATACTAATTTCTCCTTCTTCGCATTCTTTCTTATATTTCCTTGGGAGTGTCTCTACTTCGCGGATGGCATCTATTGTGACTTGCTGAGGAAGCACCTCAAACAAAGATGTTAAATACATAATTATGGATTTCTTGTCAGGAAGCTGAACAGCAACATCTAAAAGGGGAAGAAAATAAGAACCAGCTTAAATTAGATGTCCAAAATATGTGAATCGCTCAATATTAGATATAAAATAACCACCCTTGGTACCCATAAACAATACTAGTACATAATGCTTGCAATACCATAGCTCAGTAAATTTCTATGTCATATAATAATATACGAGACAAAGGCAAAGACGATTATTTATTTTGCTCAATATCCCACTTCTTAAAAGTCTCCCCTAAAAGCTTCCCAAAAATGTTCAAAGATAAACTACAATTTAAGATGACACAGAATTTATTGGGGTGCCTAGGTGGCTCAGTTGGTTAAGTGACCAACTTCAGCTCAGGTCATGATCTCACAGTTCGTGAGTTCAAGCCCCTGTTGGGCTCTGTGCTGACAGCTCAGGGCCTGGAGCCTGCTTCGGATTCTGTGTCTCCCTCTCTCTCTGTCCCTCCCCTGAGCATGATCTGGCTCTCTCTCTCAAAAATAAAAATACTCTTAAAAATAAATAAAAACAAAAAGATGACACGGACTTTATTTATAATATGAAAATAAGTCTAGAACTTTACAACATTTGTAACTAAAGTTTTCACATTATATGCAAGAAGATCATATAAAAATGTATCATTAAATAAGTCAAATACTGAATTGTTTCTCTAATAATTATATTTTCCTAAATCTTTAAATCTTATGCTGCTAGTATCAAGTAACTAATCTCCAATGATATAATTACATTTCCTCCCAACTCATCCTACAAATTAAGTATAACAGTACTAATAACTTGTCTGCAGTGAAATGGCTTGCACCCTACTTCAAAAGAAAAAATACACCACAATTCTCATTATTCTTTCCAAAAAGAAAAAAATTTTAAAAAGGCAAAATCAAGGTTGAAATTAAACAGTGAACAATACCTTCAGGATCTAACAGCTTTTCAATTCCCAAATAAGTTTGAGCCTTGCTGAAGGCATGTTCAAGTCTCTCAATTGGGGACATTTTGACAACTCTATCCCAGTTGAAGAGATCAGGTCTGAAATTACCATGCAAATAAAACTGAGTAAAGATGAAATATATGGACATTGCTATAACCTAATATATAGTCATTGTTATAATCTAATACACTTCAGTTTTAGATTATTTCACTGTGAGTTTAAATTAAGAAATTTATGTTTTAGGGCATCTGGGTGGCTCAGTCGGTTAAGCATCTGACTTTAGCTCAGTTCATGATCTCGCAGTTCATGAGTTTGAGCCCCACATCCCCACTGTAATTGTGGAGCCTGCTTGGGATTCTTTCTCTCTGCCTCTCGCCCCTCCCCCACTTGCACATGTGTGTGCATTCTCTCTCTCTCTTAAAATAAATAAACATTAAAATAAAAATAAATTTATCTTTTATATCTCAAAGACTTGTCATATTACTTTTCAAAGTAATTTATAATACAAAACAATAGGTAAAAGAGTCTAAATTTTTTGTATCAGTCAAATATGCTGAATAAAACTTATGAAGTAACCACTGAAAGATTAGAAATGGTATATGATATTTCCCAAATAGTAAAAGAAAAAAAGGTAAGAGTAACTTATCAATACAAGACAGCAAAGAAAAAATATACAAAAAAGGTAAAAGAAATGAAAAGCTTAAAACAAGAGGTAAAAATGAACCTAAACACATCAATTATTACAATAAATGTTAATGGACTAAATTGTCCAATTCAAAGACCAAGATTAGCAGAATAGAAAATCCAGCTCTGATCAGCTCACAGGATACTCCTACAACTAGGCCCTGAGAGAACTTTTCACCATCCATCTTCCTCCATACTATCATTGTCTAATATTTCCTTTCTATCTTGATTTTCTTTTAATCCCACAAACTGGACATTGTTATTGCTGTCTTACCCAAAAGTTAATCATTTTCTTTGTACTCTATCTTTTCTTACATCTTAGACCCACTTAATTTCTGGGACTTGCCTCCCCTACTCTCAGACCCAGTTCCTTCTCTGACTTCATCTCCTATTTCTCCTCCTACTCATGCCCCTGCACCCACTGACTTCCTGCATGCCAGGTACCTCTTCCCCTCTTGCCCAATATGTTTTTCTTCAGTGCATTTACCATTTCTATATGCTATGCAACTTACATTTTCATTTAATTGTCTTCCCCCTCTCTATTTGAACAGAAATTCCAAGAGGACTGAGATTTTTGCCTGTCTTGTTCTCTGCTACACATGCTGTACGTAGCACATAAAAGGCACTCCATATATACTTGCTGAATCAATTAAATAATAGTTGGGTAATAGTTTGGGCTAAAATTCTAGTTACTTGATAACATTTCTAAACCAATTAGGAACAGAGTCCAACCCTCTTAAACTAATAAAGGAGAAGTGGAAGACACTTGGGTGTAGGAGTTTGTTAACTAGATAAAAAGTATATTTTAAAAAAAGCTACAGTAAATATTAGTCTTGTGGTAAAACATTGAAACCACACCCTTCACTATGTAGAAAAAAACATTCTGTTCTCTATCACCAATTCAAATCAATATTGTATTGAAGGACAAGGCACAAATGAGGAGGTAAGAGAAAATAAGAGAAGAAACTATTATGATTCAGGGACAGTCTAAAAAAATATATATACCAGGGCATCTGGGTGGCTCAGTCAGTTAAGCGGCTGACTTTGGCTCAGGTCATGATCTCAAGGTTTATGAGTTCAAGCCCCACATTGGGCTCTGTGCTGACAGCTCAGAGCCTGGAGGCTGCTTCAGATTGTATATCTCCCTCTCTCTCTGCTTCTCCCCCACTCATGCTCTGTCTCTCAAAAAATGATTAAACATTAAAAAAAACTTTTTAAAAAACTGAAGAAACATTTTTGTAAGACTTGTAAACATTTTGGTAAAATTTGTAAAAGTTTAACAAGTTTCCAGATCTAAGATTTAGAAAAGTCAATTACATTTTTTATATATCAGCAAAAAACCTACATGAAACAGGACCTGAAACATTAAATAATTTACAATAGCAATAAAACATATAATAAATTTTGCCTCTCACATTTAAATCCTTGATGCATCTGGAATTTTCTTTTGGGTATAGGGAGGTAAAGATCCAATACACTTATTTCCATATGGGTAACCAGTTATCCCATACTATTAATCTGCAACATTAGCTCAGGTGTATAGCAGGATGAAGCTATTTCTGAGTTTTTTATCATGTTAGGCTGAACTATATGAAACTGCCATTCTTATATGTCAAAACAGTCAAATGTTGGCAATTTCACATGGTTCAGCCTATTATTATATTCGTGTATTTATTTATAGACTATATATATAGTCTTAATAAATATAGCTTCATAACTACTTTTATTTCTGTTTCGGAAGTACTTTGGCCTGGTTCTTCTTCGGGAATATACCGGCTCTTCTTGCCCCTTTGGTCTTTTATATAATTACAAGTTTCTCACACACACACACACACACACACACACACACACACACACAATCAGTTGTCTATATTTAATTGAAATTGCATTGGATTTATAGAGTTTCCCTTTTGGTATGAGAATGAAAACATAACACAATTCAGTATATACATTACTGGTTAGTGCTGAGTGGAACTGAACTATGTGAATTATTTTACATTTTTTAAACGTGTAAATATGTAGAAGAAACCACGGACATTGCACTGTGGCATTTAAGTCCTATGGAAATAAAGACTCCATGGGTATTTTCTTCCATAATGTTTCTTTTCTTCATGTTTAAACGTGTGAAGAGAGGAGAGCAGTGATTGTGGGCAAAGGGCTTTAGGGAGGAATAGTAAGAGAGAGACAGAAAGGAGATACAAATTTGTAAGGCCCACATCTTGTCAGGTCATATCTCACTTATGTCGGTGGAGCACGGCATTAAAGGCGAGGCCATCTGTCCAGCTGGTGGTGAAATTGAGGACGTTGACCTGGCTGTATGGCCGTGTGGACTGGCGCACCCAGCTCAGTAGGATCTTCTCACTGTTTGTCTGCTGCAGGTCTGACATGACATCTTTCATGACATCTTTTACCTGTTCAAAACAAACAAAAAAAACCATGCCTGCCTATAACTTAAAATAGTTGCTGGAATCAAGTCCCTGAGTAAGGAATATTACATTAATTAATCATTATGGATCAGGTAATTGATATTCATTTTATCTCAAAATTTTCCTTTAAACGCTAAAAAGATAAATATGTTTTAACAGTAATTATTTTATGATTACGAGGATTTAGAGGTGATTTTTCCCTCACCATCATACACTATGGTATTTTCTGTATCTTAGCAACACTTCTATTAGGTTTGGTTACAGTGAACATTACTTTCATAGCCACAAAGTAATTTTTTCATACTATACACTTAACAAACACCTTTTAGTAAGAAGAAAACAATTTTATCTTCTACAAAAATGAGAAAGGAAGAACTTTTGATGAACTACGAAATCAAAGAATGAAGTACATTTGATGATGGTAAAAACCATTATAATCTAGAATTGATATTTTAGATTATTCTAGAGTAACACACATATTATAAGAAAGAGCTCAAAGAATGGTGTGGACATAAGAAAAGGACACAAGAGCCAACTAAAGGAGGCGTGCAAAATAAATAAAGATAGTGAAAGATTAGTAACCTATCAAGCAAAACTTCATGAGTCTACACTGGTCTATAAACGAATGGATGGATGAATAAATACATAAACAACTGGCAAGGGGAAGCTCTTCTGCACAAGCAGAAAGACAACTAATAAATAAACTTGAAAATTTAGAACATTTGAACGTGTGAAACTGGAAAATCACTGTTTGCCAAGCATCACAATGATAACTGATCAGGTAAGAGCTAAGAACGGATCTTGAAACTCATGGAAAAAAGTTTGGTAAGTAGCTGAATATTTACACAGCCTCAAAGTATATCCCCACGGAATACTTTTTAATAATAAAGCACAGTCACATTACAGGGGAGACACCTTAACCCAAACAGTGAAAGTTCACACTGCGAGAAAAAAAAAACTAATCGAAAGCACTTGTTTCCTGATAGGATATGCTAAGAACTCAACATCACTTCTGTGGCATTCTGTACCAAAAAAATGAGTAACCTGAATCTGTTATGAGAAAATACCAGCCAAACCCACATGGAGGGATATTCTACAAGATAACTGTCCGGTACTTTTCAGAAAGGTCAATATCATGAAATACAAAGAAAGACTCAAAAACTACTCCAGATAAAAGAGGACTAAGGAAATGTGAGAAATACATGTAATGCATGATCTTGTTTTGTTTTTTATCTTTTATAAAGGATATTATTGGGGCAATTGACAAAATCTCCAAAGGATGTGTAGATTACAAAATTGTATTGTTTTGATATTATTTTCCTGATTTTAATAATTACATATTATTTTTAGCATATATTGTAATTACGCTTAACGATGCTAGTATTATATTGTATATAGCACATTTTATAATATGATATTAACATTATATTCTAGTTATGTAAGAGAATTCCTTACTTTTAGGAAAAAGGTTTGTTTTTACAAATACACAAGTTTTTAGCCAAGGAGGAAGAGAGAGAGAGAACAACTGTCAGCATTTGAGGGACGCGAATGAAAGGTATCCAGGAATTCTTTAAGCTACTTTTGCAACTTTTTTATAAATCTGAAATTACGTCAACTTTTTTAATTTAATATTTAAAGAAAGATACTTTTTTTTCTATGCCAGGAAAATAGAGCTGTTTGTCAGACTCTTTCATTCCAAATTACTAGGAGTTGAATTGTGTCTCCCCACTGCCCAAATTCTTGAAGTCCTAACCCCCACTACCTGGTAATGAGAATATATTTGGAAATAGGGTCTCTAAAGGGATGATTAAGGTGAAATGGAATCTTAAGGGTGGGTTGTAACCCAATCTAACTGGAAGAACAGGAGATCGGGACAAGACACACACAAAGAGGGAATACCGTGAGGACACAGGAAGAGTGCAGTGATCCACAAGCCAAAGAAGGACGCCTCGAAAGAAACCAACCACGCTAACACATTGATCTCAAACTTCTAGCCTCCAGAACTGTGAGAAAATAAATTTCTGGTGTTGAGGCCACACAGTTTGGGGTGCTCTGTGATGGTGGCCTTAAGCAACTAACACACACAAATGATACATTTTCAATTTCTATTAAAAAGTGATTGAAAATTGCCCCACCTGCCAGTGCAAAATGATGCTCCAAAGCAACCCCAAAGTCAGTTTGTGATTTCCATCCACAATGTCAGTTCCTCCTATATTCACTAAATCCACCTATTAAAATAAAAAATAATAATAATAATAACTTTTAGGACAATTCTGCCACAGAAACCAAGATTTTTGTTTAAGCACCTTTGGACAGCAATATAAGTGAATGATAAGAGAAATTTCACTTTAGAGAATCAGGTAAACCTAAATCTCAAAAATGTATTATTTATACAATAGATCAACCAAGTAATCAAAAAAAGCGTGACTGTCCCCTCGCTCGCAGAAAAGGTTCAATACTTGTTGTAAGAAAAATGTTTCCAAAAATCAGTCAATGACAATGCACAGAGCACGTGGCCAGCGTGACAATAAATAACCCCAGTAGCACCAAAGAACCCCAAAAGTCGCGCTGCACACTTACATTGTTCTGATGTAAAACCTGCAGCACTCTGTTGACATTATTTAAAGCATGTACCCTTGTGGAGCCACGTTCCTTTGGCTAGAAAACAAAACACGGGATCAAATAAGTCAGCCTCAACATTGCCAACAAACATGGACATTGAGACATACAGAGAACAGCTCAACACGGGGTCCCTCTGTGCCAGGAGCTCCGCCTGGCTTCTCAGGCCACCGTGGAGGCTGGTGGTGACAGAATGCAAGTTACCCCACTTACATCTTGACATAGTAGTTCACTCCCTTGCCTCAACACTGGTGTTCAAAAACTCCCAAACTTATGTCTGACCCTACCCCCAAAGATGATGACTTAATGAATCTGGGATGTAGTATGGGTTTAGAATTTCTAAAACATTCCCCTAGTGATTCTAATGTGCAGACCACTTTGGGAACCAATGCTCCAGGGAGAAAGCCTTCTTTTATCAAAACTGGGCCCAGGGCGCCTGGGTGTCTCAATCAGTTAAGCATCTGACTTCGGCTCAGGTCATGATCTCAAGGTTCATGGGTTCGAGCCCTGCATCAGGCTCTGTGCTGACAGCTCAGAGCCTGGAGCCTGCTTCAGATTCTGTGTCTCCCTCTTTCTCTGCCCCTCCCTTGCTCACACTCTGTCTCTCTTAAAAATAAATAAACATTAAAAATTTTTAACTGGGCTGGACACAGAAAGACTGAGAAGTCATGTCACCTTCATAGTGCACCAGTCAGTGTGCACAGAGCAGGGAGGATTCAGAGGCACTATCCCAGGTTCCAGGTAGCATTACAAAGCCCCCCTGGGAAGGCAGGAATTGCCACCTGGAGAAAGGTGATCTGGGAGGCACTTTCTGCCTCACTGGCCAGGGAATCTCATCTGAGAGAGGGATCAGCCTCTGCAACAGGTACCTTACCTACCATCTGGAAGGCAAAAGGCAGAGTATATAACACCCCACACTTTGGCAAGAAAGGAATTCATCTTCAGGAGTGCATTTCTCTATACCTTTTATTACCTCTAGTGTTAAAGTTTGTACCCATAAAATGCATACTCTTCATTAGCACTGTTATTTCTGTGTGGGTATAAAGTACCTTACGACGTAAAATAATAGAGTTGGGTTTGATGAAGAAATGACGATAATACTGGAAAACCAAATAAAAATAAATGCGTAGCGTTTAACAACTTTTTTTTAATGTTTACTTATTTTTGAGACAGAGAGCACACATGCAAGCAGGGGAGGAGCAAAGAGAGAGAGGGACGGAGGAGCCGAAGTAGGCTCTGCGCTGACAGCAGCGAGCCAGACGTGGGGATCAAACTCATGAACCATGAGATCATGACCTGAGCCCAAGTCGAATGCTTAACTGACTGAGTCACCCAGGTGCCCCAGCTCTTAGCTTTTTAAGATATTTATTAAATAACATTTAAGTGTGTTTTCTACTATTCAAAACATTATGCCCTCTTAACATAGTCATCCCTCCTTGTGATTCTGTCCTGGGCTGTCTGAGAGTAATAAATATAATAAATAATTTTATCTTTGACAAAAATAGAGCCCTCAATAAAGCCTAAATATTACTCTATCAAAGATTCATTAAAACACCTTTCTAAAAATGTTCCTATTTTGGGCCTTTACACTGTAAGTACCCATAAAGGGTCTTCAAGTATCAGTAATGATGAGAGACACTTAGCCTGGTTCTCAAAGATGACCCCTCTTACCAGTGATGTTCCTGTGAGGCCTTCCAGAAGATCCAGGAGCTTCCTTCCATCTTTGAGGTCTGTGAACATATCATTAATGGGTGGTTTTCCACTCTGTAAAAGAAAAAGTAAATTATCACTTTCTTCAGTAGCAGAAATCATATACATCTGTGGCAAATAAATGAATGGTTTCATTTTTTCCAATTAAAAGTCTGGATGGGCAGCAGACTTTTCAGCTTTGCCTTGTATAGAAAGAAATACAAATACAGAAAACTCTGAAATCCATAACAAATGCTTTAAGATGAACAATATAAATTGCATTATTTCTTACAAAGGGAGCAAATAAAGTTATGGCCAAAGTCCAGATGCCTTGTCTATGGTATATGTTCCCGAGAAGGAATGCTATAGAGAATCACTGAAAATATAAATGGGCATACAGCACCTGTGTGCAGAGGCCAGCAAAAGTGTGCAGATTCTCTTGTTCCATCACCTCACGTTACATTCACGGTATGATGCTGTCTTGCAGCATTTCCACTACAGAAGCACGTCATTTTGTCAACAATGTTTGCTCTCCGGTGCTAGACCTATACTTCTAGCTGTAATTTCTGAACAATTAAGACATTTTGGGCTGTGTATCTAAGTCCAGTACCAGTCCAGTATCTCGAACAACAAAGCTTATAGAATTCCCAAACTCTCAACCCTGATTGATGAATAGCATCAACTTCCACCGACCAACATACCCTAGTGTCTGATGCCAGAAAATCCCACCATTGACAGGCAGATCCTTGCCTGTGTGTGTGTGTGTGTGTGTGTGTGTGTGTGTGTGTGTGTGTGATAGGACGGTTGTAAACAATAGGAGGATTCCTACACAGAAAATCAGGAAGCCTGGGTTTTAATTCCAGTTGGACCGTTAACGAACTGATGAACCTAAGCCCACTCTTAACCTTCCTCTAAATCACAGGCTAAAAATCAAATAAATACTATTATGTGAAAATGACCAGACAACTACAAAGCACAATGTAATCAAAGTTATGTTGTACTGGGGCGCCTGGGTGGCTCAGTTGGTTAAGCGTCCAACTTCAGCTCAGTCATGATCTCATGGTTCGTGGGTTCAGGCCCCACGTCGGGCTCTGTGCTGACAGCTCAGAGCCTGGAGCCTGCTTCCGATTCTGTGTCTCCCTCTCTCTCTCTGCCCCTGCCCTGCTCACACTCTGTCTCTGTCTCTCAAAAAGTGAATAAACATCAAAAAAAAATTTTTTTAAGTCGTGTTATATCAAAGTATCCCCCTTTAGTATGAAATCCCCACTGAGATTACAGTGCTGGTGCCTGTCAATAATACAGCTATTTTAGGGGCGCCTGGGTGGCTCAGTCGGTTAAGCGTCCGACTTCGGCTCAGGTTATGACCTCACGGTCCGTGGGTTCGAGCCCCGCGTCGGGCTCTGTGCTGACCTCTCAGAGCCTGGAGCCTGTTTCAGATTCTGTGTCTCCCTCTCTCTCTACCCCTCACCTGTTCATGCTCTGTCTCTCTCTGTCTCAAAAATAAATAAACATTAAAAAAAATTTTTTTAAATAATAATACAGCTATTTTATAACCAATAACTATTTTATCTTCTTCACTTTTCCCTTAAAAATATATACATAAAGTCATATGAAGCACAATTTTACTCTGAGCCTAAAATGGAGGAGGGGAGGGAGGGAGCCATTCTGAAGTTTTCTAAAATTTAGGATTTTCCATTTTTCCTCCCCTCCTGATTTTTTACATTTTTAATTAAGTATAAAGTATTGTCAACTAATGATGACTAACTTGGCTTTTCTAGTAGGTCCCATACTCGAAATGAGGGGAAGTATGGTAAAGTTTTCAC
Source organism: Neofelis nebulosa (assembly GCF_028018385.1). NCBI lineage: Eukaryota > Metazoa > Chordata > Mammalia > Carnivora > Felidae > Neofelis > Neofelis nebulosa. Next base: position 133,879,796 of record NC_080787.1, on the reverse strand, counting down.
TATAGAATCAGTTAAAAAATAAACTATGGCGGGCGCCTGGGTGGCGCAGTCGGTTAAGCGTCCGACTTCAGCCAGGTCACGATCTCGCGGTCCGTGAGTTCGAGCCCCGCGTCAGGCTCTGGGCTGATGGCTCGGAGCCTGGAGCCTGTTTCCGATTCTGTGTCTCCCTCTCTCTCTGCCCCTCCCCCGTTCATGCTCTGTCTCTCTCTGTCCCAAAAATAAATAAAAAACATTAAAAAAAAATTAAAAAAAAAAAATAAACTATGGCATATTTGTGTGTGAAACAAAGCTGCTTTTCTAGTCCCAGATGCCCTTCCGGTGAGCAGCGATAGTGTCAGGGACCCGTTGATCATCTCCATCAGTCACAATAACTGATATACACCATGTGGGAGTTATGGCCCAAGGGACCAGAGGCAATACTGCAGGAGGCAGAGCAAGGGAGAGCTCCTTGCACATTTCGACTTCCCACCTGCTATCAGTAAAAGCAAAAGGGAGAAGGGGCCCTCATCATCTGCTACCTCTTTCTTACCTTCCTCCTCTCTGAACCAGCAAAAGTACACTTCAGAGAACTAGCCACCAAACAAACAGATGCTCTTTCAGGGATAGATGCGTAACTCTGATCTTACAGCAAGACACAGGAATATAGGTGAAACTCATGGGAGTAACAAAGAGGGATTATCTAGGATAAAAAAAAAATCTTAAAAACTACCGATAGTTTTCAGCACACAGATCTTTTACATCTTTGGTCAGGTTTATTCCTAGGTATTTTATGGTTCTTGATGCAAGAACCATATGGTTCTTGTAAATGGAATCGATTTCTTGATTTCTCTTTCTGTTGTTTCATTATTAGTGCCTAGGAATTTATCCAAAGGATACAGGAGTGCTGATGCATAGGGGCACTTGTACCCCAATGTTTATAGCAGCACTTTCAACAATAGCCAAATTATGGAAAGAGCCTAAATGTCCATCAATTGATGGATGGATACAGAAGATGTGGTTTATACATACAATGGAATACTATTTGGCAATGAGAAGGAATGAAATCCTGCCATTTGTAGCAACGTGGATGGAACTGGAGGGTATTATGCTAAGTGAAATAGGTCAGTCAGAGAAAGACTTATGTTTTCACTCATATGTGGAACTTGAGAAACTTAACAGAAGACCATGGGGGAAGGGAAGGGGAAAAAAATAGTTACAAACAGAGAGGGAGGGAGGCAAACCATAAGAGACTCTTAAATACAGAGAACAAACTGAGGGTTGATGGGGAGCGGGGTGAGGGAGAGGGAAAAATTGCTGATGGGCATTGAGGAGAGCACTTGTTGGGATGAACACTGGGTGTTATATGTAAGCGATGAATCACAGGAACCTACCCCCAAAACCAAGAGCATCTGTATACACTGTATGTTAGCCAACTTGACAATACATTGTATTTTTTAAAACTTACTGATAACAAGTGCAGTGAAGTAAGGTCTTCTCAAAGCCACTATCCATTTTCAAATAAATGAATAAAATAACATAAACCAGCATAATATAAATATAAATATATGACAAATAATTATGAACGTCCATCCATCGATGACCTCACTGACAAAAAGCCTTAGCCTTTCCACATCTATTTGCTCATCTGTTAAAAACTAAGATGACAGATGTTCAATAAATGGTTGATACTATCATTCATATTAGAAACATCACTTCAGTGTTTCTACTGTCATAAAAGTACCATAAAGTTTCAACAATATCTAAATGGATGAATAAAACAAATAATTCATTTCCAGGCAGGAATGTAAAAGCAGATTCTGAACCTGAGTACACATTAGTATCAATTCATAAAGATCTTCTAGTATGATGGCCTGTAAGGTTACATCCCATTCCAAAATAATGAACAAGATATACAAGAGCACGCCACACTGTGCGGTAGGTATGTACCATGAGACAAGCCATAATTCACCAGAAAACTCCCTAGATTCTTCCCTAAGCCCCACTGTTGCTCAATAGCAAAGTAGAAAGCCTAAGAAGTAGCATTAATTTTTCTAGATGAGACACTCCTTTCCTCTCTCACTTGTCTAGTTCATTCATTTCCTGAGCAACAAACCTTGAGAAAACCTCCCTGTGGAGCATTGTTTTGAAACACACATGATGGAGACACAGCCCTATCTTTCTGGAAGTCAGTCATTCATACAGTAGAACCAATGCCTTCACTTTCTTTAAGAACAAAAACAAACAAAACCCTACAGGAACAGTAGCTCAAATTCTTCATTCTATTTCCCAATTTCAGATGAATATTGATGGCAATCAGGAAGAAATATGGTTTTTGCGGTGTCTCTTTCTCCAGTACTCTCCCACCCCAGCCCAGTAATGGCATTATCAGTGTATATGCCCATTGGGTGTCCTCAGAAGGACTACACCTGTAAGATGGCCAAAGAGGGGGAAATGCAGCCTATGAATCTCCTCATTGGACAAAGAGTAAAGAAAGGTACCTAGGCTCATACAAATCCAAAACTGTGGTTCAAAACGTACACAGAAAGCACACACCCACACTCACCATACACATGGGCAGTCACCACAAAATACTACACAGTCATGACAAATACAACTTAGGAGTGTCTCATAACACTTATACCCTATACATATGTGATTCAGTACTTTGTGCCCTATGAGCAGGGGCCAGAAAATTTCTATTGTAAAGGCCCAGAGAGTACCTAGTTTAGGCAATGCTGGCCAGGTGGTCTCTACCAAAACTACTCAATCCTGTTGTAATATGAAGGCATCCCAGACAATACAGAAACAAATGAGCCAATCATAATGATGACTATCTCCCAATAAAACGTTATTTGTAGACTCTGAAATTTGAATCTCATATAATGTCCACGTGTTGTGAAATATTCTTTATGTTTTGCTACCACCTAAAAAATGCAAAAACCATTCTTAGCTTGTGGGCCATACAAAAACAGACACTGGAAATATGAAATGTTCTTAGACATAGCTATAGCAACCACTTAGATACATTCTAAGAGATTTATAGAGATTTAGATGTGTTATTTACATGTATTAGTTATTTCTTGATAATAGTATTTTAAAACAGGAAAACTGAAACAGGGGTGACGTGACAGGTGAGAGGCAGAACCTGGATCTAATACTACAAAATCTGGTTCCAAATCCACAAGTCTTTGCCAAACTGCTACCAAAATTACGAGGGCACCAGACTTTGACATTTATGGAAGGAAATATTTCATTGATGGGGGCAGAATAGCGGGAGTTGTATTTAATGACTTCCCAAAGAGAGCAACAAAATATATACCATATTTAAATGAACTCCAAATGAAGATCATTTTTTCCCAAGCACACAACTTTAAAGCATATCTGTGCCTTCCTATCACAGGCTCTCAATATGGGGTCCACCCTGGGAAACTGTTTGGAAATGTCAGAAGTCATCATTGAATAAAATTAAAAACTGATTCATCCTGACAGTCAACCTCTTATTTAGATTTTTAATTCTTTGCAAAGACAGATTTGCAGAGACTTCCCTGACAGAAAGAATACAGCTTAATAACTCAATCAGACAAATATTTGGTGAATACCTTCTTTGTGCTTGGCCCTGCAGAAATGCCAAGTTCAGGCCGCTCTCCCCATTCACAAGAGAGGGTTCTCATAGTTTTCCAATAAACACAAAACAGTACAAATGCACAATCTTGAACTTGGGGGGCAGATAAGCCACGGGTCACATTTAGTCTTAAATACTGAAAAGGCAACATGAGTGCAGAGGGTGACGATGTCATAGGTGACCAGTCCTGGCCACCCCCTCCTTCAACCCTTTCGCCTTATACTTCTGTGCATTTTCCGGATGCCAGCTCTAACCCTGCCATTGTGACAAGAGGGACCAGTATTACTATCAGCAGTTGTGACACAGACCTTCTGGATTTAAAAGTGTCAGAGGATACAAGCAAACTGTCATCACAACGCATGAGGACAAGCCCGGGTCTGTGGGAGAACAGTGGCTATGAATACTGACAGACACTTGTGACGGTGCAACGGCATGAAGCAAACCTGATGGGCTCCTTCACACCCGGAGAATCAGCCCAAAGGCTGAAGGCAACAGCTAGAGCTCATTTCCAGGCACCAGTGGCCATGGAGGAATCCCAGCCCGTTGTTGGCAGGACTTTGGGCTTTTCAAAAGAAACTGGAAATCTGAGTTTATCTGTGTAATCTCCTGCTATTTTTAGTCTCCTAAAACATGGTGCAGATAAACAAATTGTGTCCACAGGCACACCAAGTCATAGGGCGACTGAGTAGCAACCTCTGCATAGGGATAGCCGCGTGCATGTGAGAAGTTTAGTCAACAGTGAGTCCTCTGAAGGAGTGATCAAGTCTGTGGAAAGGAACCACATGCACATTCACACACACACACACACACACACACACACACACACACCACCATCCAAAGACTAGGGAACATGACTGAATACAAAACACCAGCAGACATTATTCTGGCTCAAACCAAAACACGAAGAAGTAATTTCAGATTCTACTTTTTCCACTCACTCCCCACTTCACCTACTTCCAAACACACGCTCTAAAACCACCTCTCCCTGTCATCACAGCTCCCACTCCGGTTCGTGCCTCTAGGACAAGGCTAACTGATCCCTCTGCCTCTGCATTAGAGCCAAAATAACTCTAACTACAGGCAAAGGGCTCCATTATGGGCAAAGACAATCCAGACTCCAAGTAAAAGATCCTCTGTGATTGGGTCCCCACCTTCTCTCTAAGCTGACACTGGCTTACTCTCCCCCTTCTTCAGTACTCCCAAAACAGTTATTTCCATCATAAAGGTCAAGTTTTTCACCAATAGTAGGAGTGGCAATGGGAAGAAAGATCTGCCAAATATTGAATAAGAAAGTAAACCTTAGAAAGTGTAGTTTGGAGTTCTTATGAGAACAAAGTGCTAATTCTTTATACCGATAGCAAACCAACCAGAGGTAGAATTGGGACTCGGATTTTCCATTTAGAAGGCTGATCAGTGCCTCCTCCCTGGGGTTGTCAGGCTGACAATGACCACCCAAACACCCACGGCTGACAAATGCAGGCCTTGTCTTCAAGGCCTTCAGAACCGACATGTTAACAAAACCAGGACCAACGCAGCATGCTGAGCACATTAGCAGGAACTCATGAGCTGCCAAATTTGTACCAAGTAACAGATACAGTACACAGACAGAACCTGTCCTATGACTGCCCTAATCTCATTATAAACAATCAAGTTACAACTGAGTATAATAAGGAGATGAGCGAAAACATAAGTTTTTAAATGCTTCCACAACTAACATATCTGATACGGTATCTTACAAACAATAAATTTGAGCCCTTTGACACTGTTTGCCTATTCTGTGATTTATTTATGCTCCCTATTTTCAAATCGGGATTTGAGGCAGCCTATGCAATTCAGTTACTATCTCCACTGGGTACTGCGTGTGTGTGCATGCACGTGTGCACCATACACATAGACGCACACACACACACATACACATCTACAGCATATATACCACAATGTCCTTGCATTCTTCTCTGATTAATCTCAGGTGAATCTGATGTCCCCAACCTCTGATAACATACTGCAAGCTTTAGCATCTCTCTCTTTTTTTTTTTTTTTTTTATTGTTTTAGGTTTTTGATTGTTTGGGGCAAGGGGTTGATTATTTTCAAAATTCAATAAGAAATAAGCAATTTAATTTTTCCTTTAACATTTTTTTAAATTTTTTACGTTTATTTTTGAAGGAGAGAGAGAGAGCATGAGCGCACAAGCCAGGGAGGGGCAGAACAAGAGGGAGACACAGAATCTAAAGCAGGCTCTGGGCTCTGAGCTGTCAGCACAGAGCCCGACATGGTGCTCAAACCCATGAACCATGAGATCATGTCCTGAGCCAAAGTCAGACGCCTAACCGACTGAGCCACCCAGGTGCCCCTCTTTTAATATTTTTAAAACCAGACTCTTTCACTTATGAATCGCAAATCTCAGCACTGATACAAACGTAGCACCCTATTGGCTCTTGTAATTCTTCATTTTCTTTTTTTTTTAAATATTTATTTATTTATTCTGGGGGAGAGCACAAGCAGTGGAGGGGCAGAGACGGGGGCAGAGGATCTAAAGCAGGTTCTGCACTGATGCTGCCAGCAGTGAGCCAGATGTGGAGGCTTGAACTCACGAACCGCAAGATCATGACCTGAGCCAAAGTAGGACGCTCAAGCAACTGAGCCACCCAGGTGCCCCCAATAATTCTTCTTTTTCTTAAAAGTCAGTAAGTACATCAGTGAGCAGCCCCAAGAGCAATGCCATTTTGGCTAATTATGTTTACATATAAATATACTTTTTAAAGCATTTTATAACAAAAACATTATAGTTTTTCTCTTGGAAATTAAAAGCAGTGGAATTAAAAGCAGTTATAGAACCACTGGGTGGCTCAGTCAGTTGAGTGACAAACTTCGGCTCAGGTGGTGAGCTCATGGTTCGTGGGTTGGGGGCCCGCGTTGGAGTCTACTCTGGCAGTGCAGAGCCTGCTTGGGATTCTCTCTCTCTACCTCTCTCTCTGCCCTTCCCCCGTTTGCACTTTCTCTTTCTCTCAAAATAAATGAAACTTTAAAAAGAAATAAAGGAGCTGAAGAATATTTTCTTTGGATTTCTTCTATCACCTAATTTTTGTGCCATTATGATTATTGTATTATTATTACTGCATAAATTAAATAATAGACCAAAACAAAGAATGGGATCTCTACGCAAGGTTAAGCAACGTGATAAATATAGGTTCATCACAATTTTAAAGTTATAGTTTCACCAATGAAATGAAGACCATATGATGGTCAATATCAACTTTTCGATTCCACCCCACGGGGAAAGAATGAAAGCACGATTGCTTTGGACTGAAAAGAGTAAGAACAAAATGAGTGCAGTGAAATGCCTAATGAGGTCTTTAAACAGCTTGCAAAAGAAAACCAGCCAGACATTCTATGGTCACTTAAAGAATCAGTGAACACATGGCACTTGGCCATTCTTTTGAAGAATTCAAGGTGGTCAGCACAAGTTCTTAAGAACTGAAAAAGATTCCATTTAGAAGCTTGCTTGGAAGGAGGGAGGGAGGGGAGGAAAGGAAGAAGAGTGAGGGACTGGAGAAACATGGCTCAGGTAATCACACAAGGGACAATTAACTGCAGAGCAATGCTTTATGCAGTGTTCACATAGGAATCAAAGCAATAAATGTGTGTTTGCCTTAAAAACTACAAAATACTATAAAACACAAGCTAACCCACATAATATCTTTCAGAGAATCAGAAGTCACACAGCATGTAACAGAATTTTTACCTTGATCTTGGGTAAGCAAGCAAACTGAGGGAGCTGATAAACCAGGATGATAGGGAACCACACGTGAGGCTCACACAGCTGGCAGCCAGGTGCAGGGCCAAGTGCATACTCCATGGACAAACAACCGGGTGAGGTCTGCAGGCTGAATAAACCCACTCCACGTGCATACCAGGCAAGGTCTGTAACAATACAGTTCATTCCAGATATGCACAACCGGCAAAGCAGGGGAAATGTTTGCAGAATGCAGTTCCTCAAAAGACAGGGTACCATGGGACGAGAGCAAGGCATTAGTTATGGTATTGATAGTGATAATATAAAGGTAAATGAAATGACATTTCCTTTGTGTAATCAAGGAGAGGCAGCTGACCTGCCCTTTCCATCCCCTTAGGGTGTCTCCCTAAAAACACAACCGGATCAACTTTTTAGTGAGGAATTAGATAAACCCCCATCTCCAGTTTTCCAATGCAAGATAACAATGACCTCAAAGTAATCGAGTCTCTTAGGAGGCAGACAGAGGCCCAGACAAGGTGCATCCATTTTTCTCTCCAGGAGGTAAGTGTTCATCATTCCTTCTTCAACTTTACTACATAATGTGTGAAATTCTGTCCAGACCTTCCAGTTTTTCACCAACTGCCTACATTCACCAAATCTGATAGAAATACCCGAAAATAAATTCTGTGTGCTCTGTATTCTATATCGAATAGAGGTCTTTTTGTTGGCAGGATTTTTTTCTTAATTTCCCCAACAGATGGTAAAAGCAAAATTAACAGCATCAACTACCCCCACCCAACCCGATCTGCCTCCACTCATAGTTGGCGGGTGGCTACGTGTAGCAATTGGACCTAAAGGCTTCCTAAGGCTAGGGACAGCTGAAAATAGGTCCAGTGTCTCCTAGCTGTTTAACAGGAAGAGCTTCTTTCCCCAAAAACCACCATCTCTTCGACAATCCTCTCCTGAGAGCTCTCCAGCCTACACTGGCCCAGGCCTACCACCCCTGCACCAATCAGAGCCCATCTCTGAAGGTGGGGATGGTGGGGTCACACAGGCTGAGTGGAAAAGCACAAGGTATGTGCCTCTGCTCCCCCCTTTCCAGGTAATGGGTGAAAAGGCATTTTCCTGAGCCAATCCATCTCAAAACTGAGCATCAGTTACAGACTCAGCAAATATCATCAAATTTGCTTAACACTTACAAACGTTAATAGGCTCAGTCCAAATCATTTATGAAGTACTCAATATGTACAAAACATAAAACACAGCCTACTAAACAACTTTTACTCTAACCACAGTAACCAGGTGAAAATCATGTTGCAAGTATAATGTTTAGAACCAAAACAAACAAAAGGTATCAAATTGAATGAAAGCAAACAACAACAAAACCAAACTTCTGTAACGTAGCCAAAACATGGCTTGGAACTGTTTAGGAATACAGAGTGCGTTTTATTGTTTGCTTTTTAAAGGTATTGGTGAGTAAATACAAATCAAAACTTCCTAAGGAACAGTTGAATGGTTATGGCACCTAAAACAATTAGTTGACTTGCCATACTCATGGTCAGGAAAATAAATCAACGGTGAACTCAGGGCCTAACTTGCAAAGCTCAGATCTCTACCGCAGGTGCACCGATACAGCACACAGGAAGCCTGTACTATCTCCTTCACAAGACTGAAAAGAGGACCCAACTTCTGCAGACTGCTTTTATTGCCCCATCTTCTACAAAGCTCCCTACACATCTTTTCCCACTCTCATTTTTGTGACCATCAACTTCCAACATGAAAACAGTAGAAAGCAATGGGACGCTAAAAGCAAAGTCCAACTTTCTCCAAAAGGAACACATTTGAATAGCTCTCCATGTTGAAATCGACAAAAAAACAAAAAACGCTTTAGAGACTTCCTCCTTTATCCTCCATCAATTTAAATTTCAAGTTTGGAATTTTGTGACGTATATGAAAACTTTGCACCTCTTTGTCTTCGAAAAGGGAAAGGCAGAAATCTGCCCAAACTGAAGTTCAGCATTTTTAAGCCTGCATATTCTCTGCCTAACCTTTATTTGCTAAACCACGTTTGAGAATCACCTCACCAAACTGATAAAAGAGCTTCTGCAATTTGTACGTCTCAGCTCTGCCAGATGAGCAGCTCTGAAAGTCAGCCAAAGAAAATGCAGGCTGGGCGGCAGGAAAAAGTTCCCAGCGGTGAAGCAATGAGGCCATCGCTGCCTTCCCAGGGAGACCGGGCCCCCTAACAAACCAGAGGCTTTTAAAATTAGAAGGAACAAAACACTCAAGCTTTACCCACCAGACAATGGAATAAAGTGGGTTTAATGAGCCAATGCTTTTTTTCCATTTCTGTTCTAAAATATATGTGTAGCACAGACCAGGGGTACCACAAGTTAGGATTACCTGAGAGGGTCTTAATTTAGCATTCCTAAGTAACTGCAATCTCCTATAATGTTTCACAATAATGCCTCAATATTTCTGTGCAATATGAGGCAAGTAATTATGATCAAGTGTGTTTTATAGCTAAAGGAATAAAAACCAAGTGACCTGGAAAAATTGGCTAATAATTTGCCTGAGGTCATAAATAAATGAGCAGCACATCCAGGAATAAGTGTTAAATTTCCTAACTCTTAGCTCCTTTAGATAATCATTTTCTTGTGAGCCCTTCATAACTTTTTCAAATCCAACAACCATAAGTTATTCTATGCTATGTGACTTCGCAGGATTCCCAAACTCCAAAGCAGATCTCTGTAACATATTAACAAGGATTTTCAGCAAAAAGAATATATATTTATAGTGAATGCTGTCTTAGCTATCATATTTCTTTATATAGTGAAAAAAAATCACAGGATGGTTTTAGATCCAGATTACACAATATTCTCAAGCTCTTTACCAAATCCCTTATCAAGGAATGAATTGAGCTGATTTTAGGTTTTAAATCTCATTTTTCATCACCAAATTTAATAGGAGGATTCTATTTGAAGAATCCTATGCGGCAAATGTGAGAATCATATGTATAAATCCAAATGGTGATTTAACAATCTTTCCAGCACAACTCCAAAAAACAGGTAAATAAGGAAATTGCATAGCTAGGTTTGTTTGTCTATTTTTGTGAGTAAATGCAGCAAAATGTATTCATATCCATGAAATAACACAATTTATGCTATTTTGCACTCAATTCTATACTCCTACCTCTTTCCAATATAACCACCTCCAACTGGTTTATGGATATAAAGCATTAGGCATTTTAGTATGTTTCTGCCATTGTTATTCACTAATCTATTAAGTCTATAAACGCTCACTGGGTGCTTTTTAAATGCCAGAAGTGGTGCCAGTGAACAAAACAGGCAATCCCTGCACCCACAGAGCAAACCACTATCTCAGAGAGGAGAAGCAAATATTCTCAGATGTAACTATTTAAAATACAATTATGATAAGTGCATCAAAGGATAATGCTTTAAGAGTATGGAGCATATCTACCCTAGTCTGGAAGCTCCGAAAAGGTGTCCCTCGGGAAATGACATTTAAGCTCAGGCAAGAAATAAGAGGAGTTGGCCAGGAAATGATGAAGGAAGGAGCCAGGGTAGAGGCCATGAGAAGGCTCATCGCAATGGCCAGAGCATAAAGAGGAAGCGAGAGTCAAGCGAAATGCAATCAGGAGTAAATTGGAAGGCTCAATGATTTAGGGTCTTACACGCCAAGTAAGAACAATGGACAGCCACTGATTTAGTTGAAGAGAAAAGGGCATTCAGGCTTACACTTGAAGATCACTCCTGCTACTCTGTAGAAAGTAGAAGGAAGGGAATGGATAAGGTGAAGCCTGGCAAGGTAGAACCAGCTGGCAGATTATGACAACATGTTCAGGGATAATTTTCAAAAAACCGTAAAATCATGACTCTCATGCACGTGTAATATCAACACGTGTCAAAGGCTTCAACTCATTAATTAACGAGAGAACCAGTATGGTGCTATAACCAGTTCAAAGGAGAATTCAAAAGACCGCATGTTGTTTACATGCAATAAAGGAAAGTGGAAATAAATTTGCAATAGATGCAAAAACAGGTCTATTCAAGGGACAGTAATCAATTGCATTCCACCTACTTTGCATTTTTATGGATAAGAATCATTTGTATTATTATCTGTTTTCTACAACTCTCAGAGTTGCAGAGTAGCTCAAAGATACGGGAAGGCAATGAGCCAGATGTCTGAGCTGACAGGACTCCTACTAATCTTTCAACCCATCTTAAAGTCTTTCACGTTTTTTCCTAACTCAGATAATAGTGAGTTGGCAAAAAGTGGTGTCAAAAAGATGGAGGCAGGGGCTCCTGGGTGGCTCAGTCAGTTGAGCATCCGACTTCGGCTCAGGTCATGATCTCACGGCTTGTGGGTTTGAGCCCCGCGTCGGGCTCTGTGCTGACAGCTCAGAGTCTGGAGCCTGCTTCGGATTCTCTCTCTCTCTCTCTCTCTCTCTCTGCCCCTCCCCTGCTCATGCTCTGTCTCTCTCACTCTCAAAAATAAATAAATGTTTAAAAAAAATTTTTAAAAAAAGATGGAGGGAAATAGACATTTTGAATATATGTAGGTAGTGGAATCAACAAGAGTTGGTGTTTGATTGAGATGGGCTGGGGAGAGGACCATGAGGGAAATATCCAGGGATAGAATTCAAAATAAATTCCTAAACGGGAGATGATGCTGTCAAGTGTCTGTTTGCATTTTTCAACACAAGGGCTCTACTGCTCTGGAAAGAGACCCGTGCTGCAGGGAAGCAGCAGACTCAATCAATAATTCTATTTTAAACTTCACAATATACCAAAGGACATGGATAAGAAATAAATGAAATCAAATTCATTCTCTTCAACAGGACTTTTTTTTTTTCCTCATGCAAGCCTCTGGATTACCTAGTGACACAATGCCCAAATAACCACCTTCTCCCAGCACAGTGGAATTAAGCTGTATGGGAGTCTTTGGAAATCTCCCAGCCTAGAAATTTGCTATTCCCTTTCCTGATCACCAGTGTGGAAGCAATCTGATTTATGGATTTAAGACAGCCAGAGGAAAGAAAAAATGTGGATGAAGTTCAATGCCACTGCCATGAACCCTCTGTCTTCTTATATCCAAATATTCACCATTCCTTTGGTAAGTGTGTTCTAGAATCATCAAATTTTCCTTCTACTTTGATTTTTTACTAGAAGTAATCTGAAAGGAAATGTTCCCAGGGTCAGCTCTCCTTTTGATACTTTTTCTCCAAACAAAATAAGCGTTTAGCTTCTCTGTCAGTTTACATAACTGAAACTGTTGAAATGTTAAAAATGTTAAAAATGATAATAATTACCTGGTCTCTTCACCATCCTGGCAATAATTACAACCTTCCTGGGGCAAATAATTTACATGGGGCTTAAAACCCTCACTTAATATTACAGAACAATATATACATTATAAATGTACAAATTTAAAGATCAAGTTCATTAAGTAAACAATTCTGGTAGTACTCGACTTTGTGTCATTTCAGGTCTTTTTAAAGATGTTAATGACCAGTGATAAACACTGAGCTATTTCTTGAGAAAATTCAGACACATGAGCCAAATGCTCAAAAGACACTGAGAACTGTCCAATGGAGAAAAAGTCAAGGGACAGTAACTGCAGTGAGGAAAGTTTTAAAGTTTAGAGAAGGAGTACTTTGGCCACACGGGGTACGAGGTACAGCTTTGGTGCCAGCCTTGCATCACTGATGGCTCTGGGCCTGGAGATTAAGCAGATCTACTGGGAGATGCTCCCATTCAACAGTCTGTCCCACACTGCCAAGGTGCTATCTTGCCTGAGCCAAATTCATGGCGATACCCATCAAGTTAAACATGTTCAATTCTTCTTTCTCAATTGTCACCTCAATTCTCCTACCCTCCATCTTTCCATGCCCTATTGCACTGTTTCTCTCCATTCTTGTAACTAGGGGCAAAAGTAATTTGCCCCGTTTCAAATGTCCCCCAAACACAGGTCTATCAAGACTACGATGCTTTCAGGGGCGCCTGGGTGACGCCGTCGGTTAAGCGTCCGACTTCAGCCAGGTCACGATCTCGCGGTCCGTGAGTTCAAGCCCCGCGTCGGGCTCTGGGCTGATGGCTCAGAGCCTGGAGCCTGTTTCCGATTCTGTGTCTCCCTCTCTCTGCCCCTCCCCCGTTCATGCTCTGTCTCTCTCTGTCCCAAAAATAAAAAAAATAAAAAAAAATAAAAAAAAAAACGTTGAAAAAAAAAAGACTACGATGCTTTCAAACGATCTTTAAAATCAGCTCTACGGAAAAAAAAATAATAAATAAAAAATAAAATCAGCTCTACGGTAATTCTTTCCCAATGACTACATTAAGCTGCTAAAAAGTAGGTCTGCTTAACTTGCTCCACCTAGAAATGACCATATCATCCTCAATAACAATCAGGGTAGATGATCTTATGTACCTGGCCACTCATAAAACCAGTGGAATGAAGTATCTCATATCCAGACTCTCTCAGTTGCTGTAACCATGTTACTCAGAACATGGTCACATGTAGATGGATACTTCAAAAGTTTTGAATAATGCCAAATCCAAAGCACCCAGGATGTTACTTACTTACCTATGTCTCTAAACAGAACACGTTAAAATTTCCCCCAAAATACCCGTGTCTGCTCTGGAATAATCCTACACATAAAACCACCAATTATGCAAGCACTTCTATATTCTTGATCCTTCTGTCAAAGTCAGTTTTCACAACCCTTACGTTCTCAGAGGCAAAATAAAAACATCCCTCAACACAAACTTGCAAAACCAAAGAAAACACTTGCAATCAAATAATCACCCATAATTATTGAGATGTGGAACAATTTTCAAACCCTGCTGCTACTAAAAGTAATCTAAAACATTCTCACCTCGCCTCAAAGAAATACCAGTGTTTATGGTCCTGACCTCTGCAACCTTCTCAAAAAGAAAAGTTTGAAAATAATAACTCTTAATTAAAGTAGCTTTTGGGGTGCCTGGGTGGCTCAGTCAGTTGAGCATCTGACTCTTTATTTCAGCTCAGGTCATGATCTCAGGATTGTGGAATTGAGCCCCGAGCTGGGCTCTGCAATGAGCATGGAGCCTATTTGGGAGTCTTTCTCCTTCTTCCCCTACCCCACAGGTATGCATTCTCTCTCTCCTCTCTCTCTCTCTCTCTCCCTCCCTCTTAAAAATAATAATAATAAAGTAGTTTTCTGACTATTTAAAAGACCATGATTATGTTTCTCCAAGAAACCTTTGTTACCCATCTTTCTATCATGCTGTCCTGAAAATTTTCCTCCCACTTCAAACTTAGAGGACCAAATTCCAATGTCAATAACCAATGGATAATTACAAGTTTGAAAACAGCACTGCCAATTTCTCTTTCACTTTGCTTTGCCCCTAAAAGGAATATCGCTCAAAACACAGATTATGTTCCAAGTGGTTAGAAATGCTGAGAAAGAGTGGATCCCTGGGGAAAGAAGTGAAGAAGTTCACCAAAAAAAAAAAAAAAAAAAAAAAGCGGGGGCGGGGGGGACCACAATGCAGATAAACACTATTAGCCACATCCACAGGTATTAAAAATCCCTAAGCATTTCTGCACAGGGTAGAAAAGCTGCCCGAATAATAATTTGATTTTTACCAGGCAAAGTGAAATCATCTTCTATCTAGCAAAATGAACACAAAATTTGCCCAATGATATAATCATTTCCTAAATGTACCCAGGATTCACAGTATCAAAAGCAGCAAACTATTGGCATATATCTGGAGAGTGCCAGGTAAAAATAAAGAGCTGTTTATTACCATGAAGGTGTTTACACCATTAAATCTTAAACATATTGGAGAAGAGAATAAAGAAAGTATAAATAAAGAAAGTATAAATGTATCTGCATACTCAGAAGACTTCTAGAGTTAGGTCACATTTCATGGCAAAATTCACTGCACTTCCAACCAAACTCCATCAATCAGAAAGAGGCATTTGAATCACCATAAAGTGTTTGAAAGTCTCTGTTACCTTTGAAAATCGAGCATTAATCCATTTGGTGAAAGTTTTCTTCTGCACGTCATTGTGTTCATCTGTGGGAGGGAAAAGGAGAGAAGGGAAAAGAATGAAAGTTTGTACCTTTAGAGTACCAAATACAATCATCCCCATCAGGGAGAGTTTAAAATAGCAGTCCTATTAGCAGTTCATGAGGCACAATGATCCACAGCTAAGAAAGATGATGGCTGACGGAGTTGGCTAATGCCTGCAGCAGAGGAAGGTTCAGGCATCTTCCCCAGGGAGCTGGCCCTCCCGTCCATCCCTAAGCCTGGGGATATCACCGCCAACCATTACATCCACATGTGTGGGACAGAACCAGCACTTCACTTTCACCCTGTTATACATAAGACTTTCTGTTGCATTTTCTCTAAGTATAATTTCAGCAAGATAAAGACATTAGCATGTCCCAAACACAAATCGAAGTTATCCACTAAAAACAAAGACACTCATGATCTTCCTCCTCTTCATACAAGGTCCTACACCCTCCAGAACAAAAACTAGTATAAGGTTACTTATTCCACAAGCTGTTTTCCTGTAGTAAGACTGACATGACAAGGTTTTAATGATCTTGATCTATAAATACAATCTCCGTGTTTTACAAGTAGAGAAATCAGAGCCGTGTTTTAGAAAATGATCAACTTTGGTTTTGATTACAAATTCATCTTCCAAGCCAGAAGAAATAAAAATTGACCTTAAAAGCTACAGTATCTTGAACTTCTTGAAGATAAGCAGCGTGATTTACCAAGTACAAGGAAACCATTTGATACATGGGCTACAGAACACAACAGGCCTCCGTATCCCAGTCCACTTTGTGTGTGACCTTGGGTAAGTCATTACAATGCCTCCTCACCTCAGAGTTCTCACTTGTAAAATAGAGATAATAAATACCACCCAGCTTGCAAGGGCATTGTAAAGATTGGTGAATATGACTGGAGAATATTTAGCAAAGAGCTGGCATTGAGCTCTTTGTTATCGTTATTGCTGTAATTATTACTACAGAATACATGTAAATATGGCAGATAAATATCCATTTTACCCTTTCGGTTACTCCTAATCATATACTCTTCAATTGCCCACCCCCCCCCCCGCCCCGTTCTCTATTACAACCAGCAAGTCACTGTTGGCTTAAAGCCTACAGCACAGCACATTAACAATCTCTAACTGGTTCTGAAAGCTGCCTCAGGAGTATCTGAACAGCGTAGAAAGCTGCGGTTCTGCCTGTCTATATAAATACACTGCCTGTCCCGGTTCCATCCATACTGCCAGGCTGCCTCCCACATCATAACAGCAAAATAATAACACAGAGGCCCAAGTATGCTCTGCCCTCTGTGCATCAATTTAAAAGGCTGCCTTCAACACAGACCTCCCTCCCCACTCATCCCTAACAGCGTCATTAGAAGTTCAGCCACTACTTCACCAAGTCTGTGATATCTCTGGTCCTTACCCTCTTCTGGAAGGAGAGTTTGCAATTAAAAGGTCATTCCTGAAATAAATACCATAGCAGCAGCTCCAGGAACGACTGCACTTTTACACATCCATAAAGGTAATTGGAGACTGACTCTGAGACACAAAGGGAGCAACTGGATGAAAAACAAAACTGTTGTCTCGGAACCTTCTTGATGTTAATTGCACTGCGAGGTGGCCTTCCTTCCAGAAAGGACAATGCAGTCAGCATCAGACCTGATTTCAGGCTTTCTACCATCGATCAATGCCACATATAAGCCATTTATTAACCAAGAGGACTTGCTTACACACTCCGAATGCCCCCACCTTGCAATCACGCCCAAGAGGGACAGAACTGAGCTTATACGCAGAATATAAGGTAGCCACATACATCAACCTGCAGTGAGCACTAGACTAGCCCCGCCAAGAGGAATATAATGTTAAGTATCAGTGTTCAGAGCACTGAGAAAATCTAACTATTTATCCCATTAACCTTTGGATTTATTTTTGTAAATTTTAACATACAAATGATTACACCAGGCTCTTAACAAAAATATATATAAAAGCCACAAATATTAAATTCTCCTAATTTCATTACATTTTACAACTTCAAATATTTTTGCCATAAAAATGGGGAAAATTCTAAGGGATTAATATTAATAAATACCGTTTTCCCTTATCCTCTTTCCTGAGCACTTAACCTTCTTATTTTCAAAACCATATTAAAATATTTAATACTTCGTAGGTTCCTCTACAGATATACACTGGACAAAGAAATGAGTGTCCACACCTTACCAAATGATAAGTAAGATTTTTCAACTTTATCACATAAAAAATGAAATCAAATTCTAAAAATAGACTCCTGCCATATGGAGATGTTTATAAAAATAAGTTGATGTTTCTATAATATATTTGATCTTTTGGTCAAATCAAAGTTTGAATATGAGTCTAAGTAACCAATATGAAATAAAGTATGAGGTTGTAAAGAAAAATTACCCAGCATCCAAACATTTCAAAAATACTCACAAATTTATATAAACACTCATCTGTATTCATTTTCCTGATACAGTTAAAAAAGGGAAGGAAGAAGTTCATATATTAATAAGGCTTTTAGTTCACATTTCCCCTTTTTCAATCACACACACACACACACACACACACACACACCCTTATTTTCTACTAGAGAGGAATTCAGTAAAAGAACTAGAATTAGCCTGTAGCTTTTAAATTATGAGATTAAAATGTAACAAATTTGGAACACTTACTAGAGAACTGCCCTCTGCACCACAACAATTAAGGTGACAATCCCAGCCCAGGTCCTGCTCTGGGAGTTGAAAATATGCTAGCAAAGTGGTAGCAAGACAACTGAAGATCTCAGCCATGCATTTCTGATCGATCATTTTGGCCCTCCTAGAAATGTATACAAAACTTCCAAAGTCTCGAAGTTGTTCAGCTGTCCATTATCAAGCCAATCTGTCATTAAATTTCTCCAAAATAAAAACGTGCAAATGGACAACACAATCTTACATAGAACGGGATTCTTTTATATAAATAAGTTAGTATAATTTACACTCTAAATACATTCATTCCAGTTTCCAAACAAGCATTTTCTTTAGATTTGTATTCAAGAAAACCTTTAGTTTCTGAAAGTCTTTTGGAGCTTAGCAAATCTTATCCATTAATGACCTTTCTTCCCTTACAGGGACAAACACGGGACTGAATTAGGAGAAGAAAAATGTGTTAAATCCCTTAAGGCTGATTTTCCAAATTCTTCCTCTAAAATATTTTGCTCTTCTTAAAATGCTTTTGACATGCTCACACAGATCCAAGGGCCTTTGCTGCTGCCTAGCCTGGAATTTTATTTCTGTGATGGGTAAGAGAAGTGAAGCAAGAAACATCAACAAAACTGCCTGATAAATCTTCCAGGAAACTGGCTTGCAATATTTTTTTTCACTTCACCAGCTCAAATGCGTATCAAAACTTCTTTCAGCAGAATGTAGGAACAAATCTCAATTTAAATCCTAAACTGGAAAGGTGGCGGAAAAATTAGGACTTGTTTCCCTTATGGAAACACACAAGTCCTAGGAACATGTATACCACCATTAAAATTCGACTACTATTAGAGAGAAAGCATTATCCCCCGGTACATCTTTCAAAGCAACTGAAGAGTGTCCAATTGGCTGGCAATAACGTGAGTTCCATAAAATGCAGCTATTGAGACAAGAAGTCCCTAGACTTTAAGCCAAAAGAGAAATGTCTTCCTGGATGATTTAAAACTTGGATTGGCTTTATTAAAGCCTCTCATGAAATGCAACTCGCCCTAGAAAGCCAGTTTCTCATTAGCAGAAGAGATTATTTCGAAACCAATGAAAGCATTTCAGACCACACTCCCACTCCTACTTTTTCTGGGTAGTGCATTTATTTAATCAAGCCCAAAGAAATCCACTACCAAGGCTCAGCGAGCTCTGTCGTTGTCTCACACCCACTTTATCGGCCTCTGGACACGATCGATTCACTTATTGAAACAATATGCATGACAACGGCACATGGAAATATGTAAATATTATGAATAATCTGACAAAGATTACAACTGTGTAAACACACAGAGACAAGAGGAGACAGACTGCTCTCAATCAGACTGTGTCGACTCCAAATTTGTTTCAAAATCTGATGCCCTCAGAGGGCCTGAAAAAAACCCTTAACATGTGCTTTTCAAAATTGTCAGAATTACCTAAGTATATTGAGAAGTTTAGATAATTAACATTTCACATGTTATCTTTGTAAATTTATCACATTTACACTTTGAAGTTATTAAAGCTTTTTAAAAACTGCATTTGAAACAGACTTTCGCTTCTCTCTATAAAAAGCAAAAAATAAGTCGATGGCCTCTTTAGGAGATGTGGGGATGGGTGAAGTGAGAATAACGGGAAAACAACCCCACGTTTCACATAAGAAGCCTGTGATCCAGGGACAAAAGTTCAATGAATTGCCCAGCACCACCCACTTTGTAAGTGACAGTCACAAATGGAACCAGGTCCCAGAAACTCCTGAGTCTGTGTTCAGTCAATGAACTTCAAGTATGCAGAAGTCAGAGTTTCATGGGGGGAAAAAAGACATTTAAAATATATCTTGGAGGACTGATGAAGTCTGGTTCATGCAAAGATGAAGGGCATTCTTGGGGCACCTGGGTGGCTCAGTTGGTTGAGCGTCCAACTTTGGCTCAGGTCGTGATCTCGCAGTCTGTGAGTTCAAGCCCCATGTCGTGCTCTGTGCTGACAGCTCAGAGCTTGGAGCCTGCTTCAGATTCTGTGTCTCCCTCTCTCTGCCCCTCCTCCACTCTGCTCATGCCTCTGTCTCTCCCTCTCTCTCAAAAGTAAATAAACATTGAAGAAGAAGAACAAGAAGAAGAAGAAGAACAAGAAGGGCATTCTAGACAGAATAAGAAAAGGCTCAGATTAAATACCTAGCAAAAAAGAGCATATTTAATTAAACATAATTGCATATCTATGAGAAAACACAGAGGGTTTTCACATACAACGTTAAAGGAGTAATTCTAAAATAATCCAAACATTAGAAAGTTTTCAGTCCTGAAAACTGTTTATACCCATAAAAAGATGAGTACAGAGTTAGAAATACATGCTCAAAAATGTTTTTTTAAGAAAATATAGATTCTTGGGGCACCTGACTGGCTCAGTTGGTTAAGCATCTGACTCTTGATTTCAGCTCAGGTCATGATCTCACAGTTCATGAGATCAAGCCCCACTTTGGGCTCCACACTGACAGCACAGAGACTGTTTGGGATTCTCTCTCCTTTCTCTCTGACCCTCTCCCCTCCCCTCTAGATAAATAAACTTAAGGAAAAAAAGGAAATACAGATTCTTTGAAAAGCAACCTCTTTAAGCAAACACATGCTCTGCTAGCATGACCCATTCACTCTGCTCCCAAATTCATGGCAATTCTGGAAGCCTTTGATTCCCGAAAGTCCACAGCCCCACCCGCACTGTATTTAGGATTTCTGTCATTTTTAGCATTGGAGGAAAGTGTTTGTTTCAGCAGAGAAACCAACCTAACCCACCCAAACTACCTGTCTTACTATCACAGAATCAGAGCATTTAAGAGCAGGAAAGTACATAAGAAGAGCACTTGATCAAACCCCATCCTGAAACTAGACATGTTGGAAGCTTAGCCATGTCAGCACACACTTAGGTGGTACCAGAGATCAACTCAGAATTCATGCCCCTTTATCTTGCACTCCTGTTTGCAAAACTTTTTTAACATCTCTATTCAGATATAATTCACATACTGTGCAATTCATCCATGTAAAGTCTATAATTCAAAGGTTTTTGGTGTGTTGCATTAGTAAATTTTTTAAATTGTGGTGAGATACATACAAAATAAAGTTTGCCACTTTAACCATATTAAAGCATGCAATCCAGTGACATTAATTACATTTACAGTGTTGTGTGACCATCACCACTACGTCCAAAACTTTTTCATCTGCCCAAATAGAAACTTTATAACCATTAAGCAATAATTCTCCCATTCACAGGGGCACCTGGCCCCTGTAGAGCATGTGATTCTTGCTCTGAGTTAGTAGAGCATGTGATTCTTGATCTTGGGGTCGTGGGTTCAAGCCCCATGTTTGGCATGGAGCCTACTTTATAATAAATAAAATAAAATAAAATAAAATAAAATAAAATAAAATAAAATATAAAATAAATTTATTAATAAATAAATAAAGTGCAATAACTCTCCCATTCACAGGGGCACCTGTCTGGCTGAGTTAGTAGAACATGTGACTCTTGATGTTGGGGTCATGGGTTCAAGCCCCACATTGCATGTGGAGCCTACTTTATAATAAATAAAATAAAATAAAATAAAATAAAATAAAATAAAATAAAATTTATTAATAAATAAATAAATAAAGTTCAATAATCTTCCCATTCCCCCTCCTCCCTGGTAACCCCTAATCTTCTTTCTCTCTGAATGCATTTGCCTCTTGCAGATATTTCATATAAGCACAATCATACGGTATCTGTCCTTTTGTGTCTGGCTTATTTTACGTAGCATAATGTTTTCAAGGATCATCCATGTTGTAGCATGTGTCAGAATCTCATCTCTTTTTATGGCTGAATAATATCCCCTTGTATGTATATGCCACACATATGCCATACATTTATGCCACATCCATTCATCTGTTGATAGACAATTGGGTTGTTTCTACCTTTTGGCTATCATGAGTAAAGCCACGATGAAAAGTGGCGTGCAAGTATCTGTCCAAGTCCCTGCTTTCCGTTCCCTTGGGTCCATGCCTAGGATTGGAATTGCTGGGTCATGTGGTGATTCTATTTGGTGACTCTACGTTTAGATTTTTGAGAAACTGTCTTCTACGGGAACCGTTTTCCATAGCAGCTGCACCATTTTACACTCCTATCAGCAATGCACAGAGATTTCATTTTCTCTACATCCTCACTAACATTTATTTTCCTTTTTCTTAATTATAGCCATCCTAGTAGGTGTGAAGTGGTATGTCATGGTTTGGTTTGCATTTCTCTAATGACTAATGAGGCTGATCAGAAGACTGCATTTTGAAAATGCAAAAACTACCAAGCAAAAACCCACAAACTCGGAGATATCCTGAAGATTTTCTGAAGTAGCCCGAGTTCAACAGCATGCTACTCCAAAGTCACTGGAGTACAGAGATAGCACTTTTGCATTTCATCCCCAAACTACTGCAAAACGATTAATCTATTCTCCAAAGATTGTATTTTCAAAATTAGATATAACCAATAATTCCTGAGCATCTTCTAATTTTAGATTATTTACCTCTTACCTACTTTCTACTTGATGAATTCAAGTTTGTTAAATACAGGAGGAAATGTCTTCCTACTTTCACTTTCTAGAGCTGCTAAAGTCAACCCAAAGACTGTAAGATTTACAGGCATCCAGAATGGTTTGAAACTCTCTCTCTGGAAATACCTTTTGGCAAAACTCTTCATATCTTAGATATATGTGTTGCAAATGCAACAAAATAAGCACTCAATTTATGGGGGCAGAAATTGTAAGCTTCAGATGCAAACACTTCACTTTGGACTTTCATCCCAGCAGTGAAGGAGTTTTATTAAAATCACTTGAAATGTCATAGTACAAGGAGAGGTTATTTAGGAAGAGCTGAGTGAGTCATAATGATGATGAGTCACTGTCATGAAAAGTCAATAGAAAACTAATTCTTTTAGTAATTTTAGTGATTAAAAAGCTAGATTTTTTAAAACAAAGTATCCGTGAAATTCAATCCCTCACTTTATTCCAGTTAAAGATCTATTATGTTCTACAGGCTACAGAAATCTTCATAAACATGTATCTCAAGATATAGGAAAATCCATGCAAATGAGTGTTCATGAGAATGGGGCAAAAAATTCTTGAATGGAAAAAACATTCCAGTGATCTGACTTCAAACTTGGTCATGACAAGTTCTACTCTCTAAAATAGGAGCAAAACCATGTCCTTTCAAGACTGCTAAATATTCGCATAGTGATTTTCTGACTTTAATTACTCATTTTCCCCACAGTATGAGGAATCTAAGAGAGTCTGGTAGATTCATTTTTAGATTCCTAATAAATCCATATAATAAAACAAAAATACCCAATAAATAGTATTTCTCAAACAAAAAATCGTGGGGAAAAATCCAAAAAAAAAAGGAAGAAAGAAAAAGAAAAAAATGCTTGCAGCACCCAAATATGACCTCACACTCCTTTGTAGGAATGCTATTATTTTCTATAGAACTGAGGCAGAAAAACTTTAACTGGAGACCATGTGTCTTCTATAATTAGAACTTTGGGTCATTACAGTCAGACAAAAATATATACTGAAGAGCACTGAGCAATAAATAATCAGTGAATGAGCATTGTAGGCATTCTGAAGCCAACAACCCCAATGAATTAAAAGCTGTGGCAGTACTGTCTGGCTTCCCTCTTTGGAACTCCTTCCATTTAGTACTGTGTGTTTCAGGGAAGACCAGATGACAATTCATGGAAGCTTGAGAGTTGCCTTTTAATTCGGTCATGCCAGAAGAGTCCCCAGGTACCCCCAAAGAGCAATGTGACCCCAAGGAATTCCAGAACCAGAGAAAAACTCTCTTCAGCTCATCAAGATTAGACTTGCAGAAGTCTAGACAACCTTAGAGTCCAGAATGAACATTCCCAAAATGCCCAGAACTACCAGCCTTCTTGACTAGAGTCCTTCATTTGGAGAATCCTGGGGGCTGAGACTCTTCCCCTCTTCCTCTCCTCTTAATTTTCATTAACCACCTCCTTCCACCCATCTTGTTTTCTTAAACATCCAAACTTCCCTCCCTCTTGCCTCCCTGCATATTCTTTTCCAACGCCCCTCCCTGGACCTGTCTTGGTTGAGATCACCATTTTGGAATTCTCAGCCACAAAGCCCACCTGGTTGCAAGGGTGTGGTCATCCTCAAGCAATCGCAACATGATTTGAGTCTCTCTTTTTACCACTTCTCTTCTGGCGTGCCTTTCCGCACCTTTTCTTTCTCTACTTAAAACTTCCTGTATGATGTCTACAATATACTTTAAAAGATTTCAACATAGCAAGTATGATCCTGTGCCTGTGTTAAAGTCAGAGTGTTCAAACATTTTTATTCATGAACCCCTAAAAGAATTCCCATGTACATTTTTTAGGTTGACAATTAATATGTACGGTAAATCTAAATAGTTAAAAAGATATAATATCCAGCACATTGTTAAGGAGCCACAAATTTAGCTCGTGCAATTATTAGAAAATGTCTCTACTACCTAATTGGTAAAACTAGACCTCATTGTCAAACTAATCAGACTGACTTTCTGACAAAGGAAGTTTGACTTTAGTTTTCTATTTAAACACCATGTTCACATGTGTCTCCAGGGCAAACGGGCAACAGCTCACATCAAAATTCTCATTCTGGGATGATGGATGGATGGATGGATGGATGGATGGATGGATGGATAGATGGCAGGCAGGCACAAAACCTTGCTTCTGGAAGCAGTAAGGCACTGACCATTTTAATAATTCTTAAAGGAGTGCCCTTTACTTTGCATTCTAATACTGTACTCTCGTTTGGCATAATAACGCAGTAATGAAGCCCAGTAAGATTTGGGGAGGATGAGTGGTATGTCTTTCTTCTGTAAAGTTGAGGAGGGAAGTCCAGAAAGGAAAGATGGTAAAGGAGAGGCTTAACCACAGGAAAAGCTGGCCACGGGTGAGCATGCATATTCCAGCATATAAACCTCTGGGGGGCTTCGTGCTATCCCAGCCTAGGATAACAACTCCAGACAAGGTAAGCTGTAATTTAATTAGAAAGGCTAAACCCTGGAGGTGGCCACTACAAAGCTATGTTATCTTCATCACCATTGACACCAGAGACTTTGCTAATTAATTTAATGAACGTGAGAAATGTGCTTTTACTGTGCTCGATAATTGGCGTAATTAGTAGGTTAGAAACACTCTCTCCAACCGGTGAGTTTTGTGTTATTCAATAAATGTGGACTGGCCAAAATATTTTACAGACCTGTCCCACTACTGATTAAAAATTAAAATGTAGGGGTCACCTGGGTGGCTCAGTCAGTTAAGTGTCCAACTCTTGATTTCAGCTCAAGTCATGATCTCCCAGTTCGTGGGTTCGAGCCCCACATCAGCTCCACACTGGCAGTGTAGAGCCTGCTTGGGATTCTCTCTCTCTCTCCTCGTCCCTCTCTGCACCTCCCCCACTCATGCAGACTCTCTCTCTCTCTCTCTCTCTCTCTCTCTCTCTCTCTCTCTTTCTCTCTCCCTCTCCCCCTCCATGTCTCAAAGTAAATAAAAACTTTTTAAAAATAAATAAAAATCTAGTATGTCTAGGAAGCTCAATCCCTCAGGGCCCTGTGTTCAGTCACTGGCTGCGATGATCCTACTTGCCTAATGCTGACTCTAAGTCTAACTAAATCCTCTCTCTAAATCAGCACTGCTCTATAGCACAATGCAAGCTATAGGGGTGGGTAGCTCAGTCCGTTGAGCACCCGACTTCAACTCAGGTCATGAATTCACTAATCATGAGTTTGAGCCCCGCATCGGGCTGTGTGCTGACAGCTCGGAGCCTGGAGCCTGCTTCAGAGTCTGTGTCTCCAGTACCTTTTACTCCCCCACTTGCATTCTGTCTCTCTCTCTCTCTCAAAAATAAATAAAGACTAAAAAAAAAAATTTTTTAAAGGCCAATGCAAGCTATACAATACAAAAATTTTTCATTTTTAATTTTCTAGTAGCCTTAAAAAAAGGAGGGAAAATTAATTTAGTAATATGTGTTCTTTACCCTATATACAAGCAAAATACTATCATTTTGACATATACTCAATATTTTTTTTAAATGTTTATTTATTTTTGAGACAGAGAGAGACAGAGCATGAATGGGGGAGGGTCAGAGAGAGAGGGAGACACAGAATCCGAAGCAGGCTCCAGGCTCTGAGCCTGACACGGGGCTCGAACTCACGGACCATGAGATCATGACCTGAGCCAAAGTTGGTCGCTTAACCAACTAAGCCACCCAGGCACCCCTATACTCAATATTTTTTAAACTACTGATACTTTGCACTCTCTTTTTCTTACTACATTTTGTGAAATCTGGTGTGTATTTTACATTTATAGCACATCTACACTCGGACTGGTCACAGTTCAAGTGCACAGCAGCCATCACACCGCACGGCACAGCCCTGGAATACTGCTGCATTCAATTCAACCAAAACCTTCACGTCCTTCCAAAGGACAGAGAACTAGAGTTTACCAAGCTTATGACACTGGCTGTATGAACTGTTTTTGAGCCTGCTGGCTAATAATGATTGTTTAATGAATGCCAATGTGCATGGCAGGGTTGAGAAGCTTGCCTTCATTACAACCCTCACAGCAGGACAATCGATATCCCTCATAACCTACTTTTAAGTCCTGGGAGTTAACGCTACTGAGCAAAAGTAAAGCAAAGATTACCAACTGTGCACAAATTAGCTTAAGCTGCTGATTTGTCATCACTTAAAATCTTCCTACTACCTTTCCTTTTAATGAAAATTAGTTATTCATCTATTTTGTGGAAAACAAAGAAACAGTGACATTTACAACCACCAGATAGTATTTGAGGAAGCATCTACTATGCCGGTCCCCAAAGAGATTCAGGGGTACTTTCACGGAGCTATCGTGGAAGGGTGGTGGTGGGGAGAGGATAAGACAAGTACATAAGTTAACAGGTAAACAGTTATAACTAATACGTTAGGGACAGATACATTCATAAATGCAGAGGAAAAATATTTCTTTTTGATGGGGGTGAGTGTGCAAGGAATAAGCTGCATTTGAATGGATATCTTTGAAGCATGTAAACACTGTTGGGACATCCGTGAAATAGAGAACACACAAAGTCCTCAAGGCATAAAGAACAGGACATACACACAAAAAAACTCTGAGAAGCGTCTCTGGCAGACCAATGTTTGATCAGAGCTGCAATGCCATTCATTGAATTTCTCAAATGGGCTGCAGCTAGATTATGGAGGATTTTTAATACCAAGCTAAGAGTTTAAACAATGTGGGCCACTGACTTTTTCTGAGCAAAAGAGTAATAACATGATCAGAAGTGCGCTATAGTGAGTTTAATATGAAAAATGGATTCATAGCGAGGGAGGCTAGAAGAAAGGAAGCCAAAGTGAGGCTTACTACAATCGCCCATGTTGGACATCTGAAAGCCAGAAGCAGCAAAGCAGCGATGAAATTAGAAGGGAAGGGATGGATGAAAGAGGTATTGAATCATACAGGTAAGGTTACCATGACCCGACTACTGAATTACTGGAAGGGCAATGAAGGAGAAGAGAAGCCAAAATAAGTCCCAAGCTTTGAGGCAACATGAAGGATGGAAGTGCCTCTCCATTAAAAAAAAGAAGAAACAGAAAAATAGAAGCATAGGAAGAGAAACTGCTTAGGGAAGAAAGGACGTTCTCTGCACCTAACGAATCAGGGGTTAGCAGGATATTCAGGTGAAGACGTTAAGCAAGCCTGTGACAATGCAAGACCAGAGCAGTGAGGAGAAGTACCCTGTAGGTGACTATCCCAGGAGCTCCAGTTTTCAGAAGAAAATGCACACTTAACTGTGTTAAAGCACCAAAGGAGCTAGGGAAAGGATGCCTGAAGAAATGTAGTGAATTTGACCACCAGGAACCAGCTGGCATCCAATATAGTAAGGAAGCAGGGAAGCTGGCTTTGGGCTGGCAGACACATATCTTATTACAAGTTTCCTGAAGCAACACCTGTACCAACATATTTTAATATTATGTGACTGTTGACCCACAAACTCTGGAAATTTATCTTAAGGACTCCCACACATTTAGACATATTTCAAAGGGTATTTTTCAGGGGCTTCTGGCTGGCTCAGTCGGAGAAACATGCGACTCTTGATCTTGGGGTCTTAAGTTCGAGCCTATGTTGGGTGTAGAGATTACTGAAATAAATTTTTTTTAATAAAAGGAGGGAAGACTGGGGGGGCTCAGTTGGTTAAGCATCCGACTTCAGCTCAGGTCATGATTTCACAGTTCGTGAGTTGGAGCCCCACGTTGGGCTGTGTGCTGACAGCAAGAAGCCTGGAGCCTGCTTCAGATTCTGTATCTCCCTCTCTCTCTGCCCCTCCTCTGCTCGCGCTCTGTCTCTCTATCTCAAAAATAAATAAACGTTAAAATAAATTTTTTTAAATAAAAATAAAATGATGTTCTTCAAAGTACTCGGCATAATTGAAAAAAAAAGCCTCTAAACAATCTAAATATCCATCCATAAGGATTATTCAAAAGTACATTTTCAGGTATAAATACAACCATTAGAAATGATATTAAGGGGGCCCCTGGCTGGTTTCATTTGGTGGAGCATGTGACTCTTGATCTTGAGACTGTGAATTTGAGCCCCATGTTGGGTGTAGAGATTAAAAATAAAATCTTAAAAAATTATATTAAGAAAGGAGATGTAAAGACATGGAAGGATTTTCACAATATATTAAGGAATAAAAAAGTAGATCATTAAAGAGTATACAGTGTTTAGTTTATATATTGTATGCATACATGACTAGAAAGACAAGAGGTAAAATATTAGCACAGTTTATTTCTAAGATACTGAGAGATTCTTACAGGCTATTTTTATGAGCTATATTTTCAAATTTCTATAATAAATAATACTTTTGTGCCATTTTTTTCTTTAAAACATGCCTTCTGCAAAGGTGTGCTGTTCTCCACTTTAATGTAAACAAGTAGGAAGGGAACAGAACATGGCAACTATAAAAATAAACTGGGCTGAGAGGTCTGTCTGTCTGTCTGTCTGCCTATCTGCCTGCCTTGGAGGGGGGTGGGGAGAAAAAGGAGACATGACCCATCTGTAATTATATGTAGACAGGAAGGATCTGGGAGGCAGGGAGGGGGGAAAGAGATTTTAGGTGCCAACACTCAACACACAAGAAGAGCTCCCTTGGAGACCAAACCCCAAGCTCCTACACTAGGTGCAATTAAGGTCACACGTTTCTAAAAATGAAACTCTCCAGGTCAATTTGCTTTTCCATTTGCCTTTCCAGTGAGTTTCCCACTGCAGTCTGAAGAGATGATTAAGTACATGTAAAAGAACTGTGCCTATAGAACTACACCTCTTCCCATCTAGTCTATCCAGTCTGGAAACACTGTTGAAAAGGGAGTTGCATCATTTAAAATACACCTTTTGCAATAAATCCAAGTATTTCAAGGTAAAATTACCGGGGTGCTGATCAGTTATTAATATGGGAAGACAAAACTAGAAGATTAATGTAAACCAAAATGTCACTGACAGATCACACCAAGCCACCTAGACTTTCTCAAGGGTGTGTGTGTGTGTATATGTGTATATATATGTGTGTATATACATATATATATATGTATGTATATATGTATATATATATATATACACACACACATATATATGTGTATATATATATACATACACACCCTTACATATATATATATATATATACACATGTATATGTGTATATATACGCATATATATGCGTATATATACAATATGTGTATTGTATATATACAATATGTATACACACACACACACACACACACACACATATATATATATATATATATATATATATATATCTGGAGAAAAAAATGGAGAGTTAACTGTCCTTTGTTCATAGACTTTAATGAAATACAATCCACTATGAATATAATTTTTAAAATAGAAAATAGGGTATTCTTTTTTGATTCTTTTTCTCCATTTTGGAGTCTTTAATATTGAGCCATGAGAAGTTAAAAACAAATGTAACATAATACACAAAAAAGAGGAAAAGTCATTTTAGTAATTACATTTTCAAAAGTGCAAGTGCATTAAAATGCAATCCTTTATCCAAGAAAAATATTTATAATAAGCAGGAAGAACATGCCAGAAAGGAACACTATGTTTCCCCTTAAAAACTCAGGGGCAAAATCATTTCTTCTCACGGACATCACAGTTAAGAAATCAACCCATAAAGCATGGCACCCTTTGCTTAAAAGCGTACAAACTGAAAGTTGACGAGTAAAATAATTTAAAGACTTAGCCTCATATTGGAAAATGCACACTCTCTCATTTTCAATTTATATAACTAATAACTATGTAAAAAATTCACATGAACCATTAATACTTGTTTTATTGAAAAGCTTACTCAGGTAGAGTTGGACAAGAGAGATAAAATCCACAATATGAATCAAAAAAATGCAAGAAACCTGATATTCAAGCCACCTCCCCAACATACTAATGTTATCCTTTATGATTACTTATCCTCTAAATTGCTGTTGAAAATTAAAATCCTGCCTCAAATCAGCACTATCTTTATTCAACACTCTACTGTGGGTCTAATGTTTACTTGCCTTTTTTTGGAAATCTGTAATTTCAGACTATACCAGCTCTGAGTATAGCAAAGTTGGGGATCACCTTCTGTGTAAAACAGTGCTTCCTTTTCTTTGTCTACAATGTGTCTCTCTTAAGCATCAAAAAGTCTAGATTAATTTAATTTAGTTGGAGATTAATGTCATTAATTCAGTTGAAGATTAGAAGAACAAGTTCATGTTTCTAGTGAAATAAATGGCTTTATAACCAGTAATTCTATCTCCTGTCCATTTTCATCATTTTCGACTCAAGAGCCCTAATCATTTCAGTCAGTTTTATGAAAACACCAAATGCATTCACTCTAAGTTTCCTTCACTGGACTCCTCTCACTGTTAAATCATTTCTTAATTAGGAGACCAGAATCTCAGAGAGTAATGCATGTGCAAGTCAACACAGCTTTGCAAGGGAAAGATAATGTTCTCTGTCTTCTTCTATGTTTCCTTCCTAATGACACTCTTAAGACCAGTACAACAACCCAATGGCCAGTGTCTGCTGAGAACACTACAATGACTCCCTCCTTTCCATGATCCTAGAACTACAGAAAATCTAATTCATGGTGAAAAATTTTTCTTGAAGTTAGCAAGAGAATGAATCAAACAAAAAGATTTGGATAATCTTTCTTCAAAGCTTAAGCACTTCCCTCAAGATAAGCACAAGCTAGCAAACCTGAGTATAACTAAAAGCATACGCAATAATATATTCAAAAGAATTCAAAGCAGGATCTTGAAGAAATATCTGCACACCCATACTCATAGAAGCATTATTCACAATAGCTAAAAACTGTAAGCAACCCAAGTGTCCACTGATGGATGAGTGGATAAACAAAATGTGATGTACACCCATGTGCATGCACACACACGCGCGCGCGCACACACACACACACAGAAATATTATTCAGCCTTTAAAAAGGAAAAAAAAAAAAGTAGATGCAACTTAAGAACATTTTGCCAAGTGAAATAAGCCAGTCACAAAAAGTGAAATACTGTTATGATTCCATTTACCTACAGTAGCCAAATTTATAGAGACAAAATAAAATGGTGGTTGCCAGAGGCTAACCACCTCTGAAGAGGGGAATTGGGAGTTGTTTAATCGGTACAGAGTTTCCATTCTGCAAGAAGAAAAGAATTATGGATATAGATGGTGGTAAATACACTCAATATCACTGAACTGTTCACTTAAAAATGGTTACAATGCGGGGCACCTGGGTGGCTCGGTTGGTTGAGCTTCTGACTTCGGCTTGGGTCATGATCTCACGGTTTGTGAGTTCGAGCCCCGCGTCGGGCTCTGTGCTGACCACTCAGAGCCTGGAGCCTGTTTCAGATTCTGTGTCTCCCTCTCTCTCTGACCCTCCCCCGTTCATGCTCTGTCTCTCTCTGTCTCAAAGATAAATAAACGTTAAAAAAACTTAAAAAAAATGGTTACAATTGTACATTTTATGTTATGCATATTTCACCACCAAAAAAAAATAAAAAATAAAAAACCTGGGGGATAAAAAAGCTTGTGCAATAAACATTTTTCATTTCCATTTCAACTTGATTTTCCAAAGAAGAGATGTTGAGTATGCCTCAACTCATACATTCTCCAAGAAGACAATGGAGGGATTTCAACTGATTCTAATTTCATCTTTCAAAACTTATATTTTCAACATATCTTTCTTTAAGATATAAATGCAGATATTCTGAATTCGAGAATCAAAACTGCTTTCACAATGGCCATGCCTCTAGACCTCTTAGTCACGAGGGAAACACCTGCTCAAATTCCTTGTGGTAGATACTGCTGGCTATCTACTCAATCACCCCTCTCCTCTCTTGGCTTACAAATCTAATCTCATTTTTTTTTTCTTGAAACAACATGGTCAATTATAACAATCACTTCCCCTTGCAACTAATGATAACCATATGGCCCAGTTTGGGCCAATTGTGAGCAAAGAGTGTTGGGTGGAACTTCCAGGTGAGCTACGAACCCCCTGACAAAACTTAACACATTCAGCTGGCATAAACATTTTACCCTTGGCTTCCACCTCTCTCCAGGAAGGCTGGAGCAGCCAATTTCCCTGAACAGGTAACCAGCCCTGCATTGCCTGTCTACAGACCGAAGGTTCCTGAAGAAAAAGGAATTATTTCTTACAACAAAGAATAGTAGGTTTTCTCTTCCTTGCAGTTTTACTCAATCCTAACTCAATCCGGCACCACTGAGATAAGTCTGAGGGAAGAAATTCAGGAATATTTCCGGTGTAGAAGATGGGAGTTATATATTCTACCTCTGTAAAAGGGTCATTGGCAAGACTGCAATGTAACAGCCCCGTGTCCATGGTAACACTAAAAGCCAGATGATTAGACTAGGGAGACAGTATACTGAGGATGCTGCCAGAGCCTTACCCCACAAATAATATCTTTTCATAGTAAAGCATTTATTAAATGCTTGCTGTACGGCAGACACAGGCCAGATATCCGGTGTGCAATACAAATCCCAACAACCCTACAAGGTAGAGCTCGCACTCCCAACCACTCGACTGAACTGCTTTTTGGTAGCTTTATCCCTTAAACAACACGTTCAATCTCTCTGATTTTCCTCTTGTGTAAAAGGCGCAGAAAAACGCAACGCTCAAAGGACTGTGGTAAGAATAAATGATAATATGATCAAAGTATGTAGCAAGGGGCTCAGAGCAATGCTCAGTAAAAAGTGACTGTCATCGTCATCCAAAAAAGAAGAAGAAGAAGAAGAAGAAGAAGAAGAAGAAGAAGAAGAAGAAGAGGAGGAAGAGGAGACGAAGAAGAAGAAACTGCAGACATTCTCAGACGTAGCTAAACATCAGACTCCCCTAGAAAATTTCACCAGAACACAGATTCCTTGACCCCAACCAGGCTTACTGAGCCAAGGGGTGCTCAGTCACACAGAGATGGGGGCGGGGGGGGGGGGGGGAGTCTGGTCTTTCCAGTTAACAGGGAATGTTAACTACCATATTTTCAAGAGACTACAAACTTCACCACATTGTTATACCAAATCACTAGAAAGCCTGTATACCTAAGCCACATATAGAAATCCACACTCTGCCTGCGCAGCTGCCTTCACAGAACCTACATTAAAAGTATGCCCTCTGCTTTCACTAAAATTTAAGAACACGTCTGTAGTTTATGTGAAATTTCTCTCGAGGACAATGTATATCACATCCTCTCACTCTGGAGACCAGGAATGAGGCAGGCTGTCCCGAGCATTCAGAGTCCTTTCTGTCCTAGACAATGGAGCTATTTCATTCACTCAATCACCTTGCCTTGGCTTCCAAGTTCAGAGCAGAGTTTGGTGCCACAACTTTCCTCAATCAAGTTTTAAGTATCGTTAGTATAAGGACTAGTTTAATTAGTTTGCTTTGCCTTGGGAGGATATTTGAAAACATTTTACTACAAAAGCAATCCACATTTATTAAGGAACATTTAGATAAGCAAAAGGAAGAAAATGTAAACCCATTTCCCTCCACCCAGAGGCAATCACTGTTAACATGTTTGTGTCCACCCTCATAGACATTTGTGTCTGTTTTATTTTTTATGAAATGGAATAAAAAAAAACAGTATTTTATTGCTTTTACTTAAAAGACATTATGAGCATGTTTCCATTATAGTACATACTCCTTTATAATGTCACTTTTAAACTCCATAGGTATTTTATTGACTGGACATTCAATAATATATTTCCCACTATCACCCTGTTGTACATTCTTAATGTCATTTCTTTTTTTTAAGTTTATAAAACGTAAAACATATTTCTGTAACAAACATAGAGTTAAAATTGTGTACATATGCATGACTCATTTATTTACTCACCCATCCATTTATTCACTTAAAGAACAAATTCTTAAAAGTAAAGTCAAATAGGGGTGTCTGGGTGGCTCAGTTGGTAAAATATCCAACTCAAATTCAGCTCAGGTCATGATCTCACCATTGGTGAGTTCGAGCCCAGCATTGGGCTCCACACTGAGAGCACAGAGCCTGCTTGGGATTCTCTCTTTCCCTCCCCTACACTCATACACATTCATGTTCGTTCTCTCCCTCTCTCTCTTTCTCTCTCTCTCTCTCCCTCCCTCCCTCCCTCAAAAATAAATAAACTTTAGGGGCACCTGGGTGGCTCAGTTGGTTGAGCATCTGACATCAGCTCAGGTCATGATCTCACAGTTTGTGAGTTTGAGCCCAACATTGGGCTCGCTGCTGTCAGCACAGAGCCCACTTCAGCTCTTCTGTTCCCCTCTCTCTTGGTGTCGCTCCCCAGCTCCTGCACACATTCTCACTCTCAAAAATAAATAAAATGTAAAAAATTAACACAAAAAAATAAACTTAAAAAAAAAGCGAAGTCAGGTAGACATCTCAGTAGCATTCCACCCAGTAGACTGCTCCCTGCCTCTCAAAAGTCTCTTCCCTTGTCTTTGCAGATTTAATTTCCTTCTTCTCCTATACTCATCCACACCAGGTCCAGATTTCCTAAGAGATCAGTCCTGGGCCACATCTCAATTTAATCACTCTTGGCAAGTAGTTCCTAATCTACTCTCACAGTTTCAAATGCCATCCACGTACAAAAGCCCCCGTATTGTATCTCTAACCCAAACCTCTCTACTAAATTACAAAACCATGTGTACTGGTTTCAAAATACGTTCATAAATTACTTGTTAGTCTTCCATTCGAGAGGTAGAGCTTAATTCCCATCCCCTTTAATGGGAGCTAGATTTGGTAACTTACTTTCTACAAATAGAATATGGCAGAGGTGACAATGTAGGGTTTCTAAGACTATACAAAAGGCATTGCAGGTTCCTCCTTGCACTCTCTCATATCACTTGCTCTAGAAGAAGCCAGCTGCCATGTCATAAAGACACTCAAGCATCCCCACGGAGAGGTCCAATGATGAGGCACTATGGCCTCCCACCAACAACCAGCAAGGAACCGAGGCCTTCTGCCAAAAGCCATGTTCATAAACCATCTTGGAACCAGATATTCTAGCCTCAGTCAAGCCTTCTGTTTAGCCTTGGCCAACACCTTGATTACAGCCTCATGAGAGACCCTGGACCAGAATCACCTGGTAAAGCCACTCCCAAATTCCATGAGATAATAAATTGCATGAGATAATGAATACTCACTGTTTTAAGCTGCTAAAGGTTGGTGTAATTTGTTATACAGCAATAGATTACTAATGTAAATTTGCTGCTACATTTCAGAGTAATATGCCATGCAGCAAGAAATTAAAAAAAAAAAAAACTAAAACATAGCATGTATCCAACCATCTACCTGACATCTCCACTGAGATAGCTCACAGACTCATTTCAAACTTAACACATCGAAAACTGAACTGCTGGTCCTCTCTCAAGAGGACCAAGATCTCTCAAGATCTCCAATCTTTCCTAATTCAGTACCCAACACTTTCATCTACTCACTTGTTCATGTCAGGACTCTAAAACCAATCTATCACCAACTTCTGCTGGTTCAAATTCCAACATGTACCTTGACTCCAGCCGCAACTCTTCATCTCCCAGTCATCCCCCCAATTGAGCTACTATCATTTTGCTTGGACTCCAGTAACAGTGAGCCAAAAAACTAACACTTCTGCTCCCGTTCCTTTCTAATGCACTTCCTTATTGGTAGCCAGCTTCACAATGAACTTTGGAACAGTTAAATAAACATGGCTTACAAAGCTCAGAATCATCTGACCCTTCCTTACCTAAGCCAAGTCCTATCTTGCAACGCTCTTCCCTTCCTCTCAATAGCTCCAGCTACACTGGCCTTTGTGTTATCAAAAATACCCAGCCCTTCCTGCCCCAGGATATTTGCTCATGCTGTTATGCCTGCCTACAGTACTCTTCACCCCATTCTCAACCTGCTTAATTCCTATAGCTATCTCAGGTCTCATTTAAACATCTTTTCTTCAGGGGGCGCCTGGGTGGCACAGTCGGTTAAGCGTCTGACTTCGGCTCAGGTCGTAATCTCATGGTTTGTGAGTTCAAGCCCCATGTCGGGCTCTGTGGTGACAGCTCAGGGCCTGGAGCCTGCTTCAGATTCTGTGTCTCCTTCTCTCTCTGCCCCTCACCAACTTGTCTCTCTACGTCTCTCAAAAAATAAATAAATGTAATAAAAATAAAAAACTTAAACATCTTTTCTTCAGAACATACTTCCAGACTTTCAGTCTCTCAAAGCATCCTGTTTTCTTTTGCTCCCTAGTACTTACCTCAATTTGATTACATATCGCTTTGTATAAGTCCATGAGGGCAGAAAGGTCTCCTTTGTTTGCCATACTATATGCAGCTCCCAAAACGGGATGTCAATTAAAAAAAAAAAAAAAATGTTTGAATGATTTTATTTAATGTGTTCATTAGGCCTTCACAAACTATGCATTGACCATAATTCATTCTAGACCCCTAACTTGTCAACTTCAATTAAAAAAAAAAAAAAAAAAGATTCTGTTATATCTATGGCTTTTTCAACCTTCTGCAAAATTTTAAAACCGTGATCATCAAGATGACTCACAGATTTTCTTTCTCATTTCCTCTTTTTCATGTATTTGAAGATCCTTTAATTATTGACAAAGAATGAAAATTTGACTTCTAGGAACATTAAAAAGAAGAAAAGCTGTTATAAAAATAGTCCCTCAAGGCAGAGCAATTCTAAAGCTCATTAGAAAACTAAATTGACCCCTGATTCATCTAAATAGGAACATTTTATCCTGGTGTTTAGAGTTCTGATGAATAATCACTTCCCTCTCCAGAGCGTGGTTGATTTGTAAAGGCAAGGGGATGGTAACTCTGCACAAGATTATTTGTGGATGAAGAAATCAGAGACCCACTGACGGGAGAATCAAGAAACACTAATAAGGGCGAGAGGAAGCCAACGTAAAGCAGCCAGGCCCAGCCACAGTTCCAGTAGACGCCACAGTTCCAGTAGACGCCACACTGACTTGCAACCTGAGACGGTTGTTGGGAGTCTGGGGGTCTGGGAGCAGACAGTGTGGGTTAGGAGGCAAAGCCACACACGGGGAGCAGCCCCACAGCAGTGTTAGCAGCAACTAACCAAAAAAGAAACCGTGCATGGCACTGAAGGAGGAAAGAAATATAAGTATCAGTCTTCCCACCCACATTCACACACACGGAGACTGAAGTCCAACATCATACAGGCTTATGCATAAACACATAATTGTGCCACGGCACAGCGTTTAACTTCACAGATGCATATGAATGCATAGGGGTAGAATATGACAAATTCAATTATACATGTAAGCACAGGTATATTAATTATTTGCCCAGAAAAAAAGAAATGTTAGGTGGTGGAGTACAAGATGTAATAGTCAGTGAATCTGAAACACTATAGCTTTGGCCATTCCACTCATTGTAACAAACAGGAGACACACATTCTTTCTGTAGCTCAGAGTACAGTATCATTAATATTAGCTATGCTTATTCATTTTGTAAATCAAGCAATTAAACGAGACCATCTTTACTGTGGTAAATTTTTCATTTCCTAAAAATGAAATTTTAATAAGAGAATTTGACCACAGACACTTATGTCAATTGTGTACCTAATACTTTAATGTGTAAATTACAAGACTGATTAAACGATTTTCTTCTCAATAATAAGAAGTAGGGGGCCTGGGTGGCTCAGTCGGTTAAGCGTCCGACTTCGCCTCAGGTCACGATCTCATGGTTTGTAAGATCGAGCCCCACACAGAGCTCTCTGCTCTCAGCAGAGCCCGCTTGGAATCCTCGGTCTCCCTCTCTCTGCCCTTCCCCAGCTCATGCCCTCTCTCTCTCTTTCTCTCTCTCTCATATACAAAAAAGCATTTTAAAAAATAAGAAGCAAAGAAAATAAATGATATAAATGTTTAGGATATAAAGATTATTCTAGAAAAAATCAAATCGGAATGACACTGGGTATCAAACACTATATATAATTCATTCACATATAAATAAGATTTTAGTATTAATATTCAGATTAGGCATACAATTTATCAAAACATTGCTACTCTTTGGGGCAGGGGGGCATGCCCTAAAACTGCCGTGCAGGGGTGCCTGCATGGTTCACTCGGTTAAGTGTCAGACTCCTGATTTTGGCTCAAGTCATGATCTCAAGTTCGTGAGATAGAGTCCCTGCCTCGGACTCTGTGCAGAGTCCTGCTTGGGATTCTCACTCTCCCTGTCTCTCTGCCCCTCCCTCTCTCTCTCAAAATAAATAAACTTAAAAAAAAAAAAAACCTGCCATGCAGAAACCAGCCTGTGCACTAGAACAGAAGGGTGACCCTGGGCAGCCCCTTGACAAGAGCTACGAAATACATTAAGGCCATCCAGGGACATGCTCCAACCAGCAAGCAAGACCAAAACATCCAACTGGCAGGACAAGCAGGTGAGTCCCCAAGAGGAAAGAAAGCGTCAGTGTAACTAAGAGCTTTATCAAAGATCAAAGCTGCAAACTGGTAGCCAGGCAAAGGCAGACGAGGGCAGAGATATAACCAAAGACAAGTCTAATATCCATACAAAGAGTCTAACATCCATACAAAGAGTGGGGGTGGGGGCCTCCGCATGATACTCAGCTGCAATGAAACTGAAATGATCTTCCTGTCCTGGTACTAATAACAATGAAATTAGAATACCCTTTAAGATTGAAGGAGTAAAGCCAGAAATGGAAGCTAAAGCTCAATTTTAGATCCTATAATAGGCAGATAATGTGCATTTCCTTAGCCATAATCAAATATTCTAACTGCTACAAAGTATAATTTATTAAAGTTTATACACTTGCGTATCTACCATTTAATCCTTAAAACCATGAAATGCCCCCAAATCTCATCTATTAATAGTTCTTAAAGGATCACAGTGTTTAGCATATGGTCGACATATTTAGCAAACACGGTCCAAATGTTATTTCAGGTAACTGACTGAAGAGTCCATTTTTACATGTATTTTATATAAAATATTTTGAAAAATCGGCCAAGTGCAATTATGCCAGCATACTACACTACCGTGACTCTCGAGCTATGTAGCTCTTGCCAGAAGAAAAGCCCCTTGTTTAATTAACTGTAGGAGAAAACACTGAAAGGGAAATTTCACCAATACTGAGGGATTCCTCTAGATTGTCCCAGTCCTGCTTTCTTTGCTTTCTCTCCATCACAGAAGCTGAATGCATCTAGTCAGATAAATCAAAGGAAAGACAGTAAAAACAAAAACGAAATCTATAAATGTCATATGACCTGTCAAGAGGTACCATGTTTTACCCTAAGAAGATAAACAAATGGGAAAACCACATATACCCACAGTAATTCTAAGGCTTCCCATCACAAAACCTGTTCACAACCGCAGATCTTTACAAACATTTTACAAGCACTAAATTGCTAGTATTTGTGTGATTTGAAGAAAAGAAGAAGCTTTTAATGTGTGCAGAGTTCCTACCATGAAAGCAAGGTACCATTTCCTACACATTGTCTTGGTTTTTGTCAATTGAGATACAATTCACATGCTGTAATGCAGCAGTTTTTAGTATATTCAGAAAGCTGTACAGTGATCATCACTAATTCCAGAACATTTTCATTACCCCCAAAACCCTGTACCCGTTAACAGTTATTCCCCATCCCGACACTCCCCTGAGTCCTAGGCATCCACAATTCGACCTTCTATGAATCTTCCTATTCTGGACATGCCATATAAATAGCATCATATGGGGTCTGGCCTTCCAAGCCAGGCTTTACTTTTTTTTTTTTTTTTTTAACATTTATTCATTTTTTCAGAGAGAGAGACAGTGCGCGAGGGGGCAGGCCAGAGAGAGAGGGAGACACAGAATCTGAAGCATGCTCCAGGTTCTGAGCTGTCAGCACAGAG
Organism: Neofelis nebulosa; assembly: GCF_028018385.1. Lineage (NCBI taxonomy): Eukaryota > Metazoa > Chordata > Mammalia > Carnivora > Felidae > Neofelis > Neofelis nebulosa. Next base: position 133,839,200 of record NC_080787.1, on the reverse strand, counting down.
CCAGACGCGGTGAGATCATGACCCCAGCGGAAGTCGGATGCTTATCCGACTGAGCCATCCAGGCACCCCAAAGCCAGGGTTCTTTCACTTAGCATTATGTTTTCAAAGTTCACACATGTTGCAACTTGTATCAATGCTGCATTTTATTTACAGCTGAATAGTGTTCCACTGTATGGAGAGACCACATTTTTTATCTATTCATCAGCTGAGGGGAATCTTAGTTGTTTCCACTTCTTGCCTATAAGGAATAGTGCTGCAGGGCACCTTGGTGACTCCCTCGATTAAGCGTCCAACTTCATGACTTTGCAGTTCATGAGTTCAAATCCCTCATTGGACTCTGTGAGTCCGGAGCCTGCTTCAGATTCTGTGTCTCCCTCTCCTTCTGCCCCTTCTCCACTCACGCACTCTCACTCTCTCTCTGTCTCTGTCTCTCTCTCAAAAATAAATATTAAAAAAATGTTTATTTTTTTAAACAAAAAAAAGGAACAGCACTGCTAATGAACGTCCATGTACAAGCTCTTGTGTGGACATAGCTTTCAATTTTCTTGGGGATATAACTTAGAAGGGAATTGCTGGGTTAGATGATAAGTCAACACCTAACTTTTTCCGGCACAAACTGTTTTCCAAAACCACTGCCCCTATTTTACATTTACCCAGTAAGGTATGACAGTTCCAATTTCTCCACATCCTTGTCAACACTGTTCTTTTCCATAGTTTTTAGTATATCCATCCTAATGAGTGCGAAATAGCATCTCACTGTGATTTTGAGGCCTTTCCCTAAAGACTAATGATCTCAAGCACCTTTTTACAGGTCCGTTGGCCTTGTATATCTTTGGAGAAACATCCATTCAAATCTTTGCCCATTCTTCAATTGGGCTATTTGTCATTTTATTGTTGAGCTGTAAGAATTCTTTATGTGTTCTGGACATTAGATCCTTCTCAAATACAGGAGTCTCCTTTTATCTGTAAGGGATACATTGCAAGACCCCTAATGGATGCCTGAACCTTGTATATACTCTGTTTTACCCTATAGGTACATATCCATGGTAAACTTTAATTTATAAATTAGGCACAGTAAGAGATTAACAATAAGCAATAATAAACTAGAACATTTATGACAACATAGCATAACAAAAGTTATATGAATGTGGTCTCACTCTCTCAAAGTATCTTCTTATACTGCAGTCACCCTCCTTCTTGTGATGATGTGAGATGATAAACTATCTACACGATGACATGAAGTGAGGTGGATGCCACAGGCACTGGCACACAGGATTAGGCTACTATCGGCCTCCCAGCATAAGCTGGAAGGAGGATCATTTGTTTATAGACCACGGGTGACCACAGGTGATTAAAACATCACAAGGAAAAACCATGGATGTGGGGGGACTACTGTATATGACTTGCAAATACCTGCCCCCGTTCTCTGGGTTGTTTTTTCACTTGCCTTATCCTCCCTGCAGCCATGAGCTAGTACTCTGAGGGTCCTCCACTTGACAAACAAGGAGACAGAGTCAATAAACTTGTCTGAGGTTTCATAGCCAGTAAGAGTCGAAGCAGAGATTCGAACCCAGGCAAGCTACGTCCACTCACCAACAGGATGCACTGTCAGAAACACAGAACTCCTCAGGTGCTACAGCACTGGGCACTCAGTAGATAAACAGAAGTATTTATCTATCTTCTTTAAGAAGAAACAGTATTACTGATGCTTTGCATAGAAATACCAGAGAGCCCTTCTCTTGTTTATATCAGGCTTCTTGAGAAGAAAGAACAGCTTAAAATAAAGCACATTCAGCCTTAAAAGGCAAAACTTGGCCTCTAAACACTGTCTATTCTTTTCAATTGTAGGAAACTTTCTTTCTATTGAGTTATGTAGTTGAAACAAAGGAATTCAGAATACAAGTGGTATTTTTGCTGAGATTCAAACATTGTAAATCATCACAGTGGGTGTTCTGTTGGGTGGAGGCCTATTTCTTGGCCAACAACCCCCTGTTGAAAATGTATGCCTCCCCCAGCCGTACACAACTACTCTCTGAAAAAAGGAACAAAGGGGAGTTCTAGCAACTGACATGTCATTCCAACCAGTCCTCCTTACCCTCCTCTTATTTCTGCCACCAACCTTGTTAACTATAAAAGTCAATCTACAAATAATGTTAGTATGTCTATAGAAATATGTCCATGCTAATTAAATAACAGGTGAAATCATGGTTTAAAAAAATACGCTAGATCTATTAATACTGGCATGGAAAAAGACTGAATATCTATACCCAGAAGGGTGACTATAAAACAATATAAATAATATGATCTTGTATTTATGAAAAATAGGCAATATGAACATATATACACATGTTACCATATGCACACAAACAAAAAATTTTTTTAATCATCTAATGATGGGGATGTCCCCCCCCTGGCAGCAGGGCATAATTTCTATGCAATGAAATGTTTGACTTTTAAACATATGTACATAATATTTTGTTTAAAAACAAACATAGGTGGAGTGCCTGGGTGTTGGTTAAGCATCTGACTCTTGGATATCAGCTCAGGTCTTGATCTCAGGGTCTAGGTCATGATTTCAGGGTCATGAGATCCAGCCCTGGAGTGGGTTCCGAGCTGAGTATGAAGCGTGCTTAAGATTCTCTCTCTCTCGCCTCTCTCTCCGCCCCTCCCCTGCTCACACTGGTAGGCACACATGCATTGTCTCTCTCTCTCTCTCTCCAAAAAAATTAAAAAACAAAAAAACAAAAAAACAAAGGTAGCATTCTCTCAGATAATCCTATAAACCTAAAAAGCCATGGAAACAAATGGACAAATATGAATAAAATGAATAAATGAACAAAAGTTTATATTTTGCTACATATCTGGGAAAGTTTTAGTGACTTTATAAACTTCTTTAAGTTCTGAGAAGAATTATGTACTTGCATTTGTGATTTTGAGTGGGGGCAGAAATTCCATAGTTTCTATCAATTTCTTTTTTAATTTTTTTATTTTTGTTTTTTATTTTTTTATTTTTATATTTTTATTTTTATTTTTATTTTATTTTTTTTTATTTATTCATTTTTGAGAGAGAGAGAGAGAGAGAGAGAGAGAAAGAGAGAGAGGGAGGGAGAGACAGAATGAGCAGGAGAGGGGCAGAGAGAGAAGGAGACAGAATCAGAAGCAGGCTCCAGGCTCTGAGCTGTCAGCACAGAGCCCGACGCGGGGCTCGAACCCACGGACCGTGAGATCATGACCTGAGCCAAAGTTGGCCTCTTAACCAAATGAGCCATCCAGGTGCCCCTCTATCAATTTTTACTTTACTCTCTGACCCCAAAATTTTTTAAGAACATTATTTTAAAGAATATTACATGGTCTCATTATATAAAAGGTCAAGACAAAAATTAAAGGATCAAATAACAAAACAAAAACCCTTAAGCCAAACACTGTAAAGAGACATCTTTTAAATCCTGGAAGAGTAGGCACAGGATCTCTCTCTGCAGTTCTTAGGATAACACTGAGCTAGTCTTATTTTTAAGCTTATGATTTATAGTTCTAAATGTTAAAGATAGGTTTCTCTTTCTTTTAGACACAATACAAACACCTTTCCTAAAGCAGGAGAGAAAAAGAGGAAATCTGCCCCACAAAAACTTTAGCCACATATACAAGCAAGTTATTTGATTCATTCCTTTAAAACTTGTCTATTAAGCACCTACTACATGCCAGATTCATCGTTCTTTTAACTAATGTAATTCTTGTTTGTTGTATCATAAGATTTTCCTACTTTCTTCTATATGCTGTCAGATAAAGAAACTGAAGGAATAAATGTCCAACATTAGGCCATCTTAAATGCGCATGTCCCAACTGCCTGTATGATGGCTCTTTAGGGGACATGAAAAGGAAGAGGTGCCACAAACTTATAGGACTCAGTACTCAGATCAGTAAGGATTATCAGTAATAAAAGAAACGCAAAATTCCCCTTATATATGAGCTTAGGATTCCTAGACTTTATCTCTTGGCCCTCTTCTAACTTAACTGTTTCCATGAAGATAAGTTTCTCCTTGAAAATAAAGGCCAGTCAAATTTATCAGAAGACAATGAAAGATTTAGGCAGTGGCTAAGCTCATAGCTTATTAAACTGACATCTTATCCGTCTATGACAAAACCCTACTTTTATTCTAATGGCAATCTGAGTATTTCAGAAATGTATATTTTCTAAAAATTATTCTAAATATTATCATTCTAAAATTCCTAAATATGATTCAATGACAACTGCATTGTCTATATAATAATGAGTGGGGAGGAGGTAAGAAGAAATCCCGTCCATAAAATTAACAAGCGGGGCACTTGGGTGGCTCAGTCAGTTAAGTGTCAGACTCTTGATTTCGGCTCAGGTCATGATCTCACAGCTCATGGAATCGAGTCCCGCATCGGGCTCTGCACTGACAGCACAGAGCCTGCTTGGGATTCTCTCTCTCTCTCTGCCCCTCCCCAACTCACATGTGTGCATGCTCTCTCCCTCTGTCTCGTGCCCTCTCTCTCTCAAAATAAATAAAAACATTTTTAAAAAGTTTTTTCTTAATAAATCCTTGACTCATATACAACTCCTTCCTAAAAATATAGGTAGAGATTTCTTGGAAGTGACATCTCCCATAGGTAGATGGAACTCCCATAGTTCCAAGTAAATTGAACATGAATTGTACAATTATAATACATCAACTTTTATATTCATGTGACAATTATGCTATTCAGGTTCTTACATCAGCAGTAGAATGCAATGAACACTAAACCTAGAATCTGGCCCGATAATATTTGATTTCCTAAAATAAAATTCCAAAGACCAACACTCTCTTAACTAACCTCTGACCTTCTTCAATTTTCATACAGTAGTAAGACTTTTTAAATTTCACTTTTTGTTTGGCTACTCATTTCATTCCCAAATACACTTCAACATTGTGTTGGGTATCTCTTCTTAATAACATCCTGCCAAATAACACTGAGAGAAAACCACCAAATCACATTAATTGAAGTATATGGCTTCAGAATAAAGTGTGAAAAGTGGAGAATCATGAGTGGTTTACATGTTTTTGTCACGGTGAAGTTACTTCTACTCTTCATGACCCACTCCAGAGTTTCAATCCAATACCTGCCCCTGTGGTTGAAAGCACCAGGCTCACTCCTTCCCTCTTCCCCATCATCAGACAATGAGATACATCGTAATATGATATGTATACACATATACACGAAAAAAAAAAGGCTTCTATTTTTTAATTAATTATAAGTCAGCTGTCCCCAAAAACGTGATGACATTTATTTTGAACATGCAGGAATGACTGGGGAATTAAACACTGTGCAAAATTCTCTGTGCAGAGGTTCTATTTTTTAAAAAAATGAAAATTAAGAGTTATCCACCACAGTGTAAGTAGGACTCGACCCACCATTGGCTGGTTCTGAAGGTGGGGTGGGCCACGAGCCAAGGAATGGGGGCAGCCTCTTCAAGCTGGAAAAGGCAAGGAAGCTCCCCTAGAGTTTCCAGGAGGAATGCAGCCCTGTCAAAAGCCTTGACTTTAGTACAGTGAGACCTGTGTCTGACTTCTGACCTTCAGAACTGTAAGATAACAAATGTATGCTATTGGAAGCCATCAAATCCATGTGACTTTGCTACAGCAGCGATAGGAAACAAACACACCCACTCAGCTGCAACATTCTCAGTCATTCATCTCTGCCTGTGAATCACAAACTGAAATAAAAAATCAGAAGCAGAGGGGCGCCTGGGTGGCGCAGTCGGTTAAGCGTCCGACTTCAGCCAGGTCACGATCTCGCGGTCCGTGAGTTCGAGCCCCGCGTCAGGCTCTGGGCTGATGGCTCAGAGCCTGGAGCCTGTTTCCGATTCTGTGTCTCCCTCTCTCTCTGCCCCTCCCCCATTCATGCTCTGTCTCTCTCTGTCCCAAAAATAAATTAAAAACGTTGAAAAAAAAAATTAAAAAAAAAAAAATCAGAAGCAGAAACACAGAGCAGGGAGAGCACGGCAGTAACTGTCCAAGCCTCTAGCCCTAATTGCACAAAACACACAGACCAGCACCTATCCACAAATTAAAAGAGGGGCCATCCCTCACAAACTGACCCAAAAGAATGAAATCTGGTCTACACACCTCCTTTTATCTTGACGGGAAAATAACTAGGAAAAGCACAAAAGAGACAGCAGAGGGAAGCAGGTCACAATCAGAAGCAATTTCCGCAGGTATCAGCTAAGCTCCTAAACTAGAAACTGATACTGTAAATACGAAAGGAAAGAATCTTTCACGCTCAAGTTCTTTCGATCCCAGTTACACCCAAAAGAAGAGTGAGCTCAGCTTCTGGCAGCAGAATCTTAAATATTAAAACCATGAAGTGAGCTATGACATAATTCCATCTAATTCTTCAACAGAGCCAAGATATTCCCAAGCTATCAACCCCAATGTCCACCTCCTTGGTGTCCTCCCCTCAGTGTATCACAGCAACCCCCCGTACTATCCACCCTCCTATTTGCATCCTAAGCCCCTTTGAGGGGCACCTGGGTGGCTCCGTCTGTTGAGCATCTGACTTGACTTCGGCTCAGGTCATGATCTCGCAATTTGTTAATTGGAGCCCCGCATCAGGCTCTGCAAGGTCAGCAAGAGCCTGCTTGGGATTCTTTTCTTCCCTCTCTCTGACTCTCTTTCTCTCTCTCCCTCTCTCTCAAAATAAATAAACCCCTTTGAAAGATTAACTTCTTGGGATCATGAAATGCCACACCACAAAACCTCCCAAAGGTCATCCACTGCCTTTAAAGTGAGGCACTTCTATATGTTACGGGATAAAGGAACCTGCTTACCATGGCATATGTTATACCAAATGGCATCCCCTTTTCATAACGGCTTCAGTTTCCTCCCAGCCCTATACGCCCCCCCATCTTCTGAATTCACATGATAGTTTGTTCCTTAATTGAAACAAAATATTTGGGAAGGTGAGGAGTTAATAATATTATAGACATATATATGCACCCATGTTGATCTGCACCCTCCATGAGATTCTTTTTTTTTTTTTCTTTTTTAAGTAGGCTCCCCGCCCAACATGGAGCTTAAACTCATGACCCTGAGATTGACAGTCACATGCTCTATAGACTGAGCCAGCCAGGCACCCTACCTCATGAGATTCTTTTTTCTTTTTTTGTTTTAATGTTTATTTATTTTTGAGAGAGAGAGAGAGAGAGAGAGAGAGCAGGGGAGGGGCAGAGAGAGAGGGAGACACAGAATCCAAAGCAGCCTCCAGGCTGTGAGCTGTCAGCACAGAGCCCGATGCAGGGCTTGAACTCATGAACTGTGAGATCATGACCTGAGCCAAGTCAGATGCTTAACCAACTGGGCCACCCAGGTGCCCCCTGAGATTTTTTTTTTTTTAAGATTTTTTTTTCAATTTTTTTAAACTGTTTTTACATTTATTCATTTTTGACAGACAGAGAGAGACAGGGTGAGCAGGGGAGGGGCAGAGAGAGAAGGAGACACAGAATCTGAAGCAGGCTCCAGGCTCTGAGCCGTCAGCACAGAGCCCGATGCGGGACTCGAACCCACGAACCGTGGGATCATGACCTGAGCCGAAGTCGGATGCTTAACCAACTGAGCCACCCACGCGCCCTGAGATTCTTAATTTCAAGAAGGAAGAAACTGTGTTATTCCCTGGCCTCTGTCACATAGTTCCTTATATGCCATAAAAATACAATAAATAGTCTCTGAATTACCAAAGAAATAACCTGATGTAGCCTTAGGAAAAAGAGAAAAATCCTGATCATTCAGAAGAAGTTAAGTTAGAGCCATGTGAGAAAACTTCTTCAACAGGGATAATTCAATTCCAATAAAATTATAATGGTTTAGAGGATTTTGTTTGTTTTTTAATTTTTTCTTTAATGGTTATTTATTTTTTAGGGAGAAAGAGAGAAAGAGAGAGAGAGTACATGCGCACACACACAAGAGAGAGCGGGGGACAGGCAGAGAGAAAGGGAGACAGAATCTGAAGCAGGTTCCCAGCTCCAAGCTGTCATCACAGAGCCCAACGCAGGGCTCGAACTCATGAACTGTGAGATCATGACCTGAGCCTAAGTCAGATGCTCAACCGACTGAGCCACCCAGGAGCCCCAGAGAATTTCGTTTTTGTTTGTTTGCTTTCAGCAGGGAAAAATTCTAATGGGAACTAAGTGAGTAGTCTGTATCTCCACCCATCTGCAATTATTCCTACCACACAAATTCCTACCGGTTGACTTAGGGCCTAGAAGCTGTCCTGGGAGAAGAGATTTAAGATCCAGCTGGAAAGCAAGCAAGTAATAACAGAGGAAGGAACAGGACCCAACCAGGCCCAGTCATCCCTCCACCATCTTACACCACGCCAGTCCCGGAAAAACCAGGCTCTCAGCGTGTCGCTTTCAAAATTAATCTACCCTTAGGGTATCAAAGTTACAGCCGCTAGGTCTTGTGACAATTCATCATACAAATGGACGTATGTTTACAAAGATATGACTAAGAACCGGGGGCAACTCCTTCTCCAAGTAGGGAGAGTAAAGATGACAGAAGTCTTTGTCACTTCTAACTCAAAACCCTAGAAAATACATAGAAAAAAAAAAATACGCACAAAGTACAGTTCTATAAGACACTGTGTCATTTGGGGGCATCTCGCTATTTTCAAATGCAAGTACCACTGTATTTTCATCAGTCGTTATGTGTGACTCTTAAACGCTTTTGAAAACAATAAAATTCAAAGTGCTAAGTACTAAGAAACTTGATTCAAAATCACATTTCAAATAGCAGACCAGTAGGATACAAAATTTAAAAATCAACTATTAACAAAGTAGTTGTGCCTACAACTAATTCTTTGCCACATTTCTTGGCACAAGAGACTCATTCTGAACAACCTGGTCCACACTAGGTCCTCAGGACACCTTTATTCTAAAGCGTTTTTCCCAGCGCAACTCAGGCTCCCAGGTCATCTATTCTGACACATCACTTGATGTACTTGATACCAATTTTCACATCGTGTGAAGAACAGTGTTTCCTCGCTTTGTTTTTCTCTGCCTTGTTTCAAAAACTATCCAGGTGTTAATGCAGACCTTTTGACCATATCTTGGCAAAGTTTAATTTGAACGGGCAGGTTCTCATGACCTTCGAGTCTGTGTTCAACAATGAAATCACTTGGCTTTATATCCTATTCAGTTATTAATCACAAACAACAAAGGAAGAACTTTCCACAGAAAACGAGAAACCTTTGTTGGCCAACATTCACTTTGGCTCATTCTGGGTTACATTCACACACAGCTAAGGTCATTAAAGACCATATAATGACCTTGGCTTTTTAGAAACTACGTTCAATATTTTGCTGGCAAGGAAACAAAACAGCTATGTGACTTTAAGACAAGTGCTCCTGGAAGTCTGCTGTCTGAAAAGAGGGCACCAAAGGAAAGCAGCTGGATGATGGGGCAGGTGTCAGGGTGTGGGACAGGTCAGGGAGACAGATGCCCATGCAGTATGCCGATCAATTACCCTCCCTGGGAGGGCTCTTTGAGGAAGGGCCTGAGAGAGAAACTTCTACCTTAGTGTGGGGTGCCCACATAGGACCTCAGCATTCTGACTCCACCCACATAAAAGTTAGCTCTTATATTCTAGCCATATTTGACGTTTTACAAATCAGCTTGAATGAGCTGATCTTTGTTAATTAACCAAGAAAATATTTACAACTCTATTTATTTTACTCATTTTCTTGGTTTCCTATTATTATTACTATTATTAACTTGGCCTTTGTTTCTATTATTACATTTGAGTAAGGAAGTGGCAGCATCAGGACAGAAATCTCTAGAATCAACCAACCTGTGCCTCTAACATTAAAGGCACTGCCCTCAGTGGCCCTGCAAAGCCCCTTTCAGCAGCTAGAAATAGACCCATCAAGGTCGTCTTCCCTCAACTCCTGAATGCTTTTCACTCAAACAGCCCCCTGGACTAAGCCTGCAATTGAAACTAATAATGCCCTGCCTGCCAAACTAGCAGAACTGCAAGCCAAAAAATTTCCCAAAGCATTAACAGTATCTCAAAAACAAGGACAAAACTAGGAAAGTAGTAGGTGAGGATTCTTTTTGCTTCCTAACGTCAGTCAGTCTCCATGTGGAGAAGCCACAGACTGAAAAACCAGGCTTTCTGAAACTCAGCAAGCCCGAGTCAGTCCGTGGTGTGGAGGAAGTGGGCGGAAAGTCACATTAGGTGGGGACACTGAAAGCCTTCCTGCTGTGGCTTCAATCCCATCACACAGTCCAGCGACTCTTTCTCCAAACTCCCTGGGCAGCAGCATCACTAGAATATTGACGTGTTCAAGTTGTCTCTTGAAGCAGTGCAACTAAACTCATCTCCTTTCTACACAGACAGGCCTTCAAAAGATTTCGGCTCTCCTGGTCTGACTTTTCTTCTTCTTGCATCGCTGTATCAAGGTCAAACAGAAGGGCCAAGATCAAGGGAAAAGTTGGTTAACGTCACGTGTAGGTATGAGCGACCCGGATACCAACCCCCTGCACAGTCCAAAATCCACAGGCAACTTCTGACTCCCCCAAAAACTGAACTACTAACAGCCAAATGTTGACTGGAAGCCTCACCAATAACATCAACAACAATCAACACAGTCTTATATACTGTATTCTTACAATAGAGTAAGCTCAAGAAAAGAAAATGTTTAGAAAATCATAAGGAAGAGAAAATACATTTAGAATACTGTACTGTATTCACCGGGAAATAATCTGCATATTAAGTGAACCCATGCAGTTCAAATCTGTGCTATTCAAGGTCAACTGTAGTTTATTTTGGAGGTGATCCCAAAATACACTGGGTGGGGAATGAAGAAGTGAGACAGGGAAGGAAAAGTAGCTAATAAAAGGGTCATTTTTAAGCAAGTTACCACTGAATCATAATCCAAGTAGGAACTCTGAGAACCTCAGGGTACAATGCTCGTCTCAAAGGCAGCTCACCTGAGATGCAAAAAGGGATTTATACCAGAGCAGTCACTGGCTGTTGGCTGCTGACAGCTGGCACTTCCTGCCAGCCCTGGGTGTGAGCTCTCCCAGCCAGAGAATGTCCTCAGGCAAAGGAATGCAAGTGCCGGCAGGTGGAAGGCCCCAGGCCCCAGGTGGGTGGGGCAGCGACAGCCTCTGCCACAGCGAGGACTGGGATGAGTTCCAAAAGGGTACACCTATGGCAACCGCATTAGTGGGGGGATACATACCACAGAATACAAAGCCAATCCTCCACAAAATGATCCTCCCAAAAAGAGGATGTCACCTAATACTTAAATCCTGAAAGTTCTAACATTATGGGACATTGTCAATTATCATGTCTTAATCTGAAATCACAAAGGACTGTAGGGGTAAAACACAATAACCTGAAAGGAACTTGACAATGTACAACTTGGATGCTATCGAAGGTCAAGCAAAGAAATATAATACAGACTTGGTTATTGAGGGTATGACTTTTTCAACCTCAAGTGGTGGATGGTAAAGCAACTCAAAAAAGGGTGAGGGAGGCTGGGGGGAGGGAGACTCGGGGGAGGGAGGCTGAAGGGAAGGAGATTGGGGGGAAGGGAGACTTGGGGGAGGGAGACTTGGGGGAGGGAGGCTGGGGGGAGGGAGGCTGGGGGAGGGAGACTTGGGGGAGGGAGACTTGGGGGAGGGAGGCTGGGGGGAGGGAGGCTGGGGGGGAGGGAGACTTGGGGGAGGGAGACTTGGGGGAGGGAGACTTGGGGGAGGGAGGCTGGGGGGAGGGAGGCTGGGGGAGGGAGACTTGGGGGAGGGAGACTTGGGGGAGGGAGGCTGGGGGAAGGGAGGCTAGGGGGAGGGAGGCTGGGGGGAGGGAGGCTGGGGGGAGGGAGGCTGGGGGAGGGAGACTTGGGGGAGGGAGACTTGGGGGAGGGAGGCTGGGGGAAGGGAGGCTAGGGGGAGGGAGGCTGGGGGGAGGGAGGCTGGGGGGAGGGAGGCTGGGGGAAGGGAGACTTGGGGCTGGGAGGCTGGAGGGAGGGCTAAATCAACAAAAGCCACTACCAGAGCCTTCAGATGGGGCAATACAAGTAAAGAAACATAGAAAATGCTCGTGTTGACTAGTAATTACAGAAACTGAAAATAAAACAATATGGGGATTCACAAGTGAACAATGGCTGGATCCCAAAGTGACTGCCATATTTATATACAACTGATGGCATTAAACTAATACAGTCCTTCTAGAAAGCATTTAGTAATATATGTCAGAAACCCTAATATTAAACCCCTTGTCTCAGAAATTCTATGTCTAGGGACTTATCAGAAATAAGTAACTGAAACAAAGAATGATACCAAGAGCAATCAGAGTAACAGCAAATATTTGCGCAGCACTCGCTAGAGCAATGCCAGGCCGTTCTAAGGGCTTTACACCAGGAGGTCTCAACTGGGAATTATCTTGCGCCCTAGGAGACACGTGACACTGCTGGGAGACATTTTGGTTTATCATAACCGGCGGATAGAGGCCAGGGATGCTGTGAAACATGAACACTGCACAGGACAGCTCCCACAGCAAAGATTTATTTGGCCCCAAATGGTAAGAGTTCTGTGCCTAAGAAACTGTTCTGTACCTATTCACTTTTATAATCCTCATGACAACCTTATGATATTTTCATTACATCCATTTTACAGATCCATAAAGATAACTTTCACTGTGTTATTATCCATACTGTTGAAAAACTAGGAATAAACTAAATACCAAAAAACAGGGAGAGAGCTAAATAAATTATAGTAGATCTAACAGAAGTTTGAAAAATATCTATGAAATGACATAAAACTAAGACACCAGAATAAAAAATTAGGAGTATTACGTAATTACAATTATTTTAAGGTATATATTACAAATATGGAGACTAAATGGGAAGATGAGATATTAAAGTTACTACTGTGTTAACATGGTAGAAATAGGAATGAATTTTTTCCTTTTTCCTAACATTCTTTGATATTACTCTGATTTTTAAAAGAAAAAAACACTCAACAGTAGAGATAAAGAATGATTTTTTTATGAAATAAGGAATACCTTATTTTATTTTATTTGTTTAAGATTTTACTTTTAAGAAATCCCTACACCCAATGTGGGGATCGAACCTATAACCCTCAGATCAAGAGCTGCATGCTCTACTGACTGAACCAGCCAGGTGCCCCAGGAATACCTTATTTTAACAACACAAGAGTTACCAAGCTAAGAAAACAGTTACTATCAAGAAATTAGGAAGGAGGATTTTCATGGAACAGCAACAAAAGTTAGTGCTTTAAATTCTGAAGTTATAATCAACTATTCAGTGTAAGAATGAATAACCTAGATTTTTATACCTACCACTCTATCTTTCAGTTATTTTAGGCTTACCATCACCTAAAAAGAGCTCACAAAAAGAATCAAACTTTAATTCAGCTAAGTCTGATTCATTTTGGCAGCTCTATCACATAGGGTAATTTCCAGTATTTTCAATATATTAACAATTGTAGCAATGTTAGTAGTAACATTATTGTTGTTCCTATTTTTAACAACATGCATTAAATGCCTCCTACATAGGATAACTGTGTAATCTAATTCCACAAGATCCATATGAGGTAAATACTTTTATGATCCCCATTTTTCAGCAGAGGTCAAAACACTTACAATCAAGCAACCTGTCGAGGACTCACAGAGTTAGTAAATGCAAGTCCCTGAACTGACTGACACTCAAGGCAGTCTGACTCCAAAGTCCCAACTGTGCTTGGGGACAAGAGAGGAGTGAAGGAAAGACAGGCTCTACCCTCTCTCCGCTTCCTACAGCAATGGACTGATTATAGCTGATACAGTGAAACCTACCCTCTGAAGACAAGTAATTGTCTGAGTAGACCTAACAATGATTTAGCCAACATGATGTCATATCTTAAAGAATTTTTAATTACTACAATTATCTTTTATCTCATAGTTAGATATTTTTTTAATTATTTTTATAATAATCAATGGATATTGATGAATAAATGTTTGCCGGAACTGCTGAGCAGATTCAAAGCAGAAAAAAATAAGGTTGTAAGAGTTTCCGCAGGAAGCCTCACGATCCATGATTCTAAATTGGGGGGGGGGGGGGCCGGGGAGGATTTGCGTTGACCTTCATGTCCCACTGGATATTCAGTTCTCATGGATTTGGGGATTAAAAAAATAAGTCTATATCCTGTCAATAGGAAAACGGATACCTTGGATAAGCCACAGGGGACTGTCTGTTTAAACAACTTAAGCATCTGTTTCCAGAATGCTGAAGAGAAATGGATAGGAAGGTTAAATATAAAATATTATTTGTAGATATTAAATTGTTGGGCTTCAATGTCTCTAGTCTAGTCTCACCTACCCAGAGCATACATTACGAAATGAAGTCACTGAAAATGAAACTCTGTGATCTACTGAGATCCCTGAAGTGCAGATTAACTTAACAAATAACAGGGATCAGGATACTAATAACATATCATCATGAGGAAATGAGGGGAATTTGGCATAAGCCAAAGTAAAAGGCTCCTCTCCTGGCTGAACTGTTCACAGCTCAAAGTAGGCTGCAGGATGGTGGGAGGAAACTCAGAGGAGTGCTGCTGGTCTCCGATTCCACACCTGGGGACTGTCCTACCAGTCTCCCATTTCAGGGTGCTGAGATGTCAGGAAGGAAGACAGCAGGTGAGGAAAGCCGAAGACGTCTTCTGTGGAAGAACCCGCATTTCCTCCTGCCATACATACGTGTCTCTGACAAACCGTGAGTACATCTTATCATCAAAAATACAGCTTTATTTTTTTTTAATTTTTTTTAATGTTTATTTATTTTTGAGACCGAAAGAGACAGAGCATGAATGGGGGAGGGGCAGAGAGAGAGGGAGACACAATTGGAAGCAGGCTCCAGGCTCTGAGCCATCAGCCCAGAGCCTGACACAGGGCTCGAACTCACGAACCGTGAGATCGTGACCTGAGCTGAAGTCGGACGCTCAACCGACTGAGCCACCCAGGCGCCCCGAAATACAGCCGTATTTTTAAGACAAGTGGTGATTTCACTAGAGAAAAAAATCCTGATGTGTCTTTCTTACCTGCATGTTTTTAAATATATCAGAAATAAATAAGTGAAATGAAGGAAGACACCAACAATAATAATAACAGCACATATTTCTGTAGCACTTACAGGAGCAGGACAGGCTGCTCTAAATGCTTTCTATCAGGGGCTTCTGACCCGGAGTGATCTTGTGAGACATTTGGCGATGACAAGAGACATTTTTAGGGCATTTTAGATAGTAGTAGGAACTGAGAGACCTATTTACCAGCCATCAACCATTCTGATTATTTGGACATCTATCTCATCAGTTTGGGCCCATCCTACCATTCATCAAATATTCTGAAGAGTAACTCTGTCTGAATACACTATAAATAGAAAAAACAAATATCCTATCTAACAAAACCTGAGGTGTCAAGAAATATTTTTATTAATATGGAGTACTTTCAGATACATGAACCAAATGTAGCCTTTCAAAATAACTTTCCCCTCTTCTAGATCCTGGAAGACCAATGACACCTGAAAACACCTGCTTCAGAATCTATCACAGGAATCGGCCCCCTCTTGCTTTATGAACATACTTGCAACTGTGACGGCAGGTAAGAATTCAAACGCAGAACCTCAAGCAAGAAAGACTTGGTACGTGTAATAAACATTATTTTACCTCCTAATCTACAAACTTTTAATAATAACTCTTATGGAGGCCTTTAATTAATGATATTACTATGGGGTGTCTGGATGTCTCACTCAGTTAAGCATTCTTTTTTTAAATTTTTTTTTAATGTTTATTTATTTTTGACAGAGCATGAGCAGGGGAGAGGCAGAGAGAGAGGGAGACACAGAATCTGAAGCAGGCTCCAGGCTCTGAGCTGTCGGCACAGAGCCTGACGTGGGACTCGAACCCACGAACCGCGAGATCATGACCTGAGCTGAAGTCGGACGCTTAACCGACTGAGCCACCCAGGTCCCCCTAAGCATCCTATTCTTGATCTCAGCTCAGGTCTTGATCTCAGGATTGTGACTTCAAGCCCATGGTGGGCTGTGTGCTGGGCATGAAGCCTACTTTAAAAAATGATATTACTACTACTAATAATAATGGATCCATATTGGTCCATTAATTGTGACACAGTGAATGTAACATAGTAACATAAGATGTCAATCAGGGAGGAAAGAAGAAACTGGGTGAGGGATGTACAGGGACTTCCCATACCTTTGCATTCACATTACTATCAATGTAAAACCAGCCTGAAATAAAAGCTTATTTCAAACAAGGTAAAAATAAAACAATCACATACAGGATATTTTCTTGGGCAAGAAAAGAAAAGCTAATTCTGGTACATCCACAGTACATTTTCAGTTTCACGTTTCTGTGGATTTACAAAACGATCAAGAAAAACGGTTGAGAATCACTGGCGTGGCTTTGACTGTGCTGCTGGATTCCACATGCGCACCTGCTTTCCATACATTTCTCAATGGAATTCTATCTCATTCACTGAACAACAACAATAACAAAAAATATCTGAGCCACAAAAATGTGCCAGGAGCTAGGCTAGGTCTGAGGATTCAAACACAAAGAAGCAGAGAGCCCGTCTTCAAGGTCATCTCTAAAGCTGAGGTTCTCAAGCATGCACAGTGACCACTTGGAGAGATTATTAAAACACAGGTTTCAAGGTTACACCCTGTAAGAGAGAGGCCAGGCCACACTTTCAAAAACACTGACCTATGAAATCTGTCATAAATGTTGTGACAGAGGACCACATCTAGGAATCACTGAATTTGAGCCCAGGAGGGAAGGTGTAGGAGCAGAGGAGAGGGGCATCCAACCCATACGTGAAGGTCAGAAAGGAATTCCTGGAAAAGAAGTGTACTGTTGATCATTTAAGACTAGAATAAGTCTTGAGGACGCAGCCTGCCTACCACACAGTACCGAGAACATTTACAGTGCTTCTGAAAGTCACTGAACGCTGGCCACAAAGTACCAACCCCCAGCAGCTGCAAACCAGCAGTGCCCGTGAGCCTAACCAGCAGGCCACTCCAGAGCTGGAGAAAGGGGCTTTGTGCTCATTGGGGTCTGACAAAATATGCAAACAGGATTCTAGAACCCAGGGTTTCTAGCCCAGAAAGCCATATACTGCCTCCCCTCAGTTGTGCAGCCATTTCACGGGAAAAGCTTTCTCATGTGTTAATGGTTTTTCACCATTTGGGGTTGCAAAATCTAGCACCATTTTGACCCAAGTTGTTAAGCTTTGAGGCTACTTTGCACTGCTCTGTACTTTTATTTTGTCTCCTGTATGTATAATCAGCACATCTCATTATTGCCAACATGTTAATATTTAGCAGCACTCGAGCCCACTACCCTTCTGATTTGTATCTAGAAACTGAATACCTAAACGTGAATTAAGAAAACAGTCACTAACAGAGGGCCTAATGTGCTTCACAGATCTCCCTGACTGCACACTCCAAGGAACAAATGGCCACTGTCACCTCTCTACAGTCTGCATGGTATCTGCAGAGGTCCTGGCCTACCAGTGAGGAGAATCATTAAGTTTAAAAACAGATTTAAAACAATAGGACCTATAGCAGGACCCAGAAAACAGCAGATCTGAATAAATGTTCTCTGAATCTTTTATTTGGGGGCTGCTTTTTTTCTCCCTTCTAATTCTTAGATGTGTGGCTTACTTGAGGTTAACAGAAAAGTAAGCACTATGTACCACTTGATTTAAGAAATGTGAATAGATGAGAAATTTTAGAAAATTATAGAGAAATCGATGCTTACTTTCTTCTTAATACAAACCCAGTAGGATAAGAATTGTTCATCATAAAACTCCAGGCACGTATTACTTGCTAGAGACTTCCAAGTTATGGGACGTAAATGCCAATTCTTTATTTCAGTATCAAGAGGTAGGTATGCCTTCAACACCATTTATTTTTATTTAGGTTTTATTACTCGGAGAAATTTTGCAGCATGAGGTCCAGCAACAAATTCAGTGAATACACAGAATACAATCTCAAAGACTTTTGTTTTGTAATACTACACAGTTTGTTGAGCCACAAAATTACTTCTCATCATAAAACATAAGAGTCTCCTTGTAACCGCAGAAGAAATTAGGTAGGAAGGAGGTGGATAGGTAAGAAGGATCCAATGGAACTTGAGAACTATTTTCTCAGCCTACTTGCAAAATATCCATAACCTCCCAGCTTAGAATCCATCACTATGAAGTCAAACATGATTTTTTAAAATGTTTATTTATTTATCTTGAGACAGAGAATGCACACTCAAGCAAGAGGGGGAGGGGCAGACAGAAAGGGAGAAAGAATCCCAAGCAGACTCCATGCTGTCAACACAGAACCCAATGTGGGGCTTGAACCCACGAAACGCAAGATCATGTCCTGAGCCGAAAATTCAAGAGTCGGAAGTCCAACAGACTGAGCCACCCAGTCACCCCAACTTTGCATATGAGCAAAGACAGAATGAAATAATTGTCTTAAAGAATTTGTATCAGCAGACATAAAATATAATAAGTATTTTCTTTTCATGATGTCTTTCTCTTCTATTTCCAAATGTCCCATAAGTAACTGCCACACACACACACACACACACACACACGCATGCACACGCACGCACACACACTATGCTTTTCCTTTTCCTGCTGTAACACTACTTATTCAGAGTTACCCATTAAATTTTTATTAACAACTAACAGTTCTCAGAGTATTGCCAGATACCAGATTGCATGAGTAGGTTGGAATTATCTAAAGAGAAAGTGAATCTGTTGGGAAAATAAATTTCTTCTGTCAAACACAATCCAGGAGCTACTAACACCAGAAAAGGAGTAGGCTAAATCAGAAGCTAAAGGCACAGGATCCAAGAGTAGAACAAGAAAACAGGTCGGGTCAAAGCCAGGAGACTTGCTCTGGCGGCAGGTTTTAGCTAGGGGCTGGCTGGGCCAGGAGAAAAGGGTCAGTGCTGCTGTGACAGGAGGAGCTGAATCTCAGAGGACCAAGAGGATTGCTATTTGATAAGGTATCTCCATTGATGATATGCATGTGACCTGGAAGAATTTGTGCGAGATGCCTATCTCACAACCTCTGTGCATTCCAGCCTCTGGCAGTATCTGGATCAGTGGCATTAAACTGAAATCTATCAGGTTTCCAGACCATTATGATGGTTCTCCTCTATTTGGAGAAATAGTCCTCTCTGCAGACTAAATAAAGTTTTTTATATAAGGCACCAAAAGGCAAATAGGTCGTACAGCACAGAACCATATGGGAACCTGTGTGCCCTTTTCCTTTGCTTGTCTTGCTTGCTTGCAAACAATAAAAACCTTTCTGAATAAATGAAAGTGAACTTTGAAACCAGCAAAACATTTCGGGCACCGTGCCACAAAGATATTCTCCAAGCAACTGCAGGCCATTTGCTGTCATGTACAGCTCTGTTTTCTTGCCATGTACTGGGTCTGCGGTTAGAGTCTAGCATAGAATTACAGCCTTGATGCTTTGACGTGAAAAATTACTAACAGATCTAGATCGAAGGATGAGGACGAACTGGTCAATTTTCAGTACGATGATGCACATGGGGCCTAATTTAAACTAATATCTTATCTTTATCTAACATCTAAGCTGTATTCATTTTTTCCTAGATTAACTTGAAAGGCTCTACTAACAAATACAGCCACCATTTACTATAATCCTTCCTGCAATTTGCCAAAGAATGTGCAAGAGAGTTTGCATATGTACACCTTTAAAGACTCACAACAGTCCCTTTATTACCATTTTGCAAGCAAGGAAACTGAGATCCGATGCAGGGTGACTAGGACTCAACTGTGAGTCTAGCTACACAGTGTGTCCCCATTAAGTGTATCATGCTCCACAACTTACGTGGAAAAAGGGCATTCTGTGAATACCTCTGGGCCCTACCATCCCTATGAGAGTAATTCATGGGTATAGAAAAATGTAATAAAATAGTGAGGGCACCTAAATAATCACCAGCCTCAGCAGAGTCCGGGATGATGACAGCAGCCACACCAGTCAAAAGATAAAGAGAAAATACAGAATCCAAATCCAAAGACTCGAAACTCTATCCCAGAAATCCAGAAATCACTTGTGTCTTTTCAGTTGGAAGTTAACCGTCTTTAAATGCAAAAGAAATTCACATAAGTCACTTAAAATCTGCAATTTTGTAGGAATTTCCCTCCGAATCAGGAAGAGTTTGAAGTCAGAGATCCAGACAACAGAAAAAGGGGGAGGGCCCAATGTATGAAAAGACAATTTATTGAAGAATTTTTCCAAAGGGCCATTAAACATATGCAGAGAAGTTCAATTTCACAAAAGAAAAGAAAAGAAAAGTCCAAACATTTATACACTACTTTTTATTTCTCTACACTTCGTGGATAGCAACTTCACAGAAAACACTTACCTGCCCCCCAGCAATTACACAAATGAACTAAGATCTATGTACACAGGTCATTATTTCCAATAAATTTTTTAAATGGGATACTACCATCACAGTATGGTTCTGACTTTGGTTCAAAAAGAAAAGTCATGCTTGTGAAAACCTGGATACAAAGCTGCCCATTTGTGTATTCATAGGAAAAGGTATGGCCAAACAAAACTATTAACAATGGTTAATAGACATAAACGGAGGGGAGAGGGAATAATTTTCTACTCTGTATAATGTTTATTCAGCACTGGATTTTTTTAAGGAGGAAGCTGATTACTTAAGGTATTTTTTAAAAGATACTTAAATATATTATTAAAAATGAGGTATGGAATCAAAAATCTCTTACAAGAAAATATCTCTCTAACTTACCAGCCACCCTCACAGGGAACCACACTTATTTTTGCCAAGTTCACAACCCAAGATTCAATTCTCTGGTTTAGACAGAAAGTTTGACCTGTGTTCCCTTAGTCCTAGAATAAAATTTCACTTTGACACAATGGTAGAACTAGGCTATGACTCATCTTCCTCTGCAGAACAATGAAAGTTCTAGTTCAGTGGGAAAAAAAACTACTTGAGTTGCCTGCTCACCGAACTGTTCAAATCAAGGTCAAAATATTGGGGCAGGATCAAGCGAGTCGCTGTGCCCAGATCCTATCGAACGCTCCTACCATTCCTCACTCCCAGCAGTCCTTTCAATGGTCCTCCAATCAAATCCTGACTTTGCAAATGGTTAGAAGAGGAAGCACCTGGTGCCCTCTAAGGAAGGGTCAAAGAACCCAACTGTAACACGAAATGGATCCAGGACCCATGTCATGAGCATACCTTTCAAGTAATGCCAAGGGAAAACACAACTAAAAGGATAACAGGGTGTACAGGTTGAACTTAAATATATATATACACGTATGTATATATATATATATAATTTTTTAATATTTATTTTTGAGAGAGAGAGAGCATGCACACAAGTGGGGGAGAGGCAGAGAGAGGAAGAGAGAATCCCAAACAGACTCCATGCTCGATGCAGGGTCCAATCTCATAACCATGAGATCATGACCTGAGCAGAAACCAAGAGTCGGACATTCAACCGACTAAGCCACTCAGGCACCCCTTAAATATATTTTAAGTACCATAATGAACATAACATTTGATTTACTATTCCTAGACTCTAGGTAGCAGGCAAAGCTACCGTTATCAGATTTTTATAAGGTTTACAGAACGTACTCTTTATTTACCTTGAATGTTACCATAGTTTACAAGTGCTTTGAAACAGCCCCTGGGAAATCCCACTGGTTGGGAGACCCACCTCAGAAGTTCAGTGACTTTTACAGTCAATCATAAGTAAGAGCCAAGTCTACCCCTCAAACAGCTGTTCAGTACCATGTTAACTCACACATCTCATTTTCTCCCCAAATTCTTTTGTTTCAAACAAGTCGTTCTGTCTACCCTTCTTCTCCAAATTTAACAATTTTCTCACTCACCTCTGCAAATTATATTCCACCTGGCCCTCCTAACCACCAGTGAATTTTCTTTATACATGTTAAGATCAGCTAAAAATTCACAAGCCCTGAGAAATCTTCCCAGACAAACCTCACTGCACTCTGGCGACTCTGAAGTCTGTGCCTTTATTCTGATACAGTCAACTGGTAGGTCAGGAAGTCCATGATATCTGGCAAAGATAAACACACTCCTTCCTCTCAAACCAACCCTCACACAGTTCCTTTCAGAGAACCTCCTGGTAGTGTCCCCAACCAGCCCCACCTCCGCATTCACATACACCTACACCGCAGCCCCTGATAAAATTCTTATTCCAAAGTTCTCAACCTGCCTTGCTTCATGAAGACACTGCCAACTGGCAGGCTTGTCTCTTCCGAGAGGGCTGCTCAATGTGTCTGTTCCCCTAGGATCTCTTCCAGGAGCTTCTTCCAGATGACAGCTGGTATTCAGGGGAGCCACAGTCTAATATAACATACTCTCCTACATCAGCACTGACCGGAAACGAAGAGATCCAACCCTCTTCCAGCCTTCCTGTTGCTCAGAGGAATTGATTCATTCATTCCACAAGCAGATATTGAGCCTTCCCTGAACGCCAGGCACACAATTAGGTGCTGGGTACAATGGTGACAAGGTCCTCGTCCTCTTCACAGAGCTTTCGGTCTAGCTGGGAACAAGTAACAGTCCCCTGTGCCTCTCCACCTTGAATCTACAGCAGCATCACTCAGAGACTTTTTGAAAAGCTACAAAGTCAAGGCGTCAGTCTGCTTAAATCAGAATCTCTGGTGGTGGGGCTTCAACACTTTGACGACTCTACCGTGGAGCCAGGGTTAAGGATATCTTCACCAACCCATCTAGAAAGGAAACAGCTGACATAGAGTCCTGTCAGCCAACAAGCAAGCAGGAAGGATGGCCAGAAAAGCTGCCTCCCAGCAGTGGCTTCCTGAGCAGGGCAATTTCTAGACATAAATCATCTGTGCATTAGTGGATGCCTACAAATCCTAGAATGGCACCAAAATTTTTTTATTTCACATTTTCAAGACTTTTTTTAAGTTTATTTATTTATTGGGGGTGGGGGGAGAGAAAGAGAGAGAGAGCAAGTGAGCGTGAATGGGGGAGGGGCAGAGAAGGAAAGAGAGAAAATCCCAAGCAGGCTCCACACTCAGCACAGAGCTGGCCCGACTCGGGGCTCAATCTCCCAACCATGAGATCATGACCTGAGCTGAGATCAAAAGCCAGACACTTAACCAACTTAGCCACCCAGGTGCCCCATTTTCAAGACTTTTTTAACTTTGGTCTCCCTCAATTAGGTTATTCTTAACTTGTCATCATTTGTACACAGGCATCAAGATTAAGAAAAGGAATTATTTCACAAAAGTATAGGGTTAATATATTTTTTTAAGTTTATTTATTGGCGGGGGGGGGGGGAGCAGAGAGAGAGGGAGAGAGAGAGAATCCCAAGCAGGCTCTGTGCTGCCAGTGCTTAGCCCGATGTGGGGTTTGAACCCACGAACCATGAGATCATGACCTGGTCCGGAACCAAGAGTTGGTCACTGAACCAACTGAGCCACCCAGGCACTCCTAGGGTTAATATTTTAATGGTTTTTAAAAAAAAATTTTTTTTAATGTTTTTATTTATTTTTGAGACAGAGAGAGGCAGAGCATGAGCAGGGGAGGGGCAGAGAGAGAGGGAGACACAGAATCCAAAGCAGGCTCCAGGCTCTGAGCTGTCAGCACAGAGCCCGACGCGGGGCTCGAACTCATGGACCGTGAGATCATGACCTGAGCTGAAGTCGGATGCTTAACCGACTGAGCCACCCAGGCGCCCCCTAGGGTTAATATTTTAAAATAAAAAGATTCGATATCAAAGAAAGATAGATGACAGATAAGTAGATAGGTGATATAGATAGATAGATAGATAGATAGATAGATAGATAGATAGATAGGTAGATAGAAAGATAGATAGATGATATAGATTCAGATTTCAACTTACTCAGTTTCTCCCTGTTGTAGCTCAGTGATGGCAGGGAGGCAAATACATTGAAGCTCTCCACAGAGCAAAGGGCGGCAATTTCAAAACTAACACTGAATGGTTAACTTTAAGCAAATATGTATCTAAAATTCACTCCATTTTATACCTTGTTTTCCATTATTCCCTTTAGATTCGGCAACAGTCACTGGCATATCAACTCCATACTGTCAAAAGTTTAATGCAAAACGCTTATGGTTTCATTTACTCCACCTGACTCAAGGTCCATAAACAAAAGATTCATCCCGAAGTTTAATTATGGAGACTGCTCTGAAAGCCAGAAAAGGCCATGTGTTGCAATGAAATATAACATCCATTAAAAAATGTATTTTTTTATTTCTAACAAGATCACTAGAGATCTACCCAGCAGATGTAAGGAAATACTCAGTTCACCAAAAGCCAATGAGAAGAGAGTCTAGGCCTTCGTGGAATTCGAAATCATATGTACATTGGTTTTCTATTTGTATTAAAAGAACATGCCCTGAAATATTTTTTTAAATGATTTCTATTTTCCTAAAGCCTTTGGACTGGTCAGAGGGCAGGGGAGAATGCTATGTAAATGGGCCAGAATTCATATTTAAAGTTGCAGTCTACTCATTTTAAAGTGTCCTTACTATTTAAAGACATGTTTGTATTTCTCTTGTGTCTTTTTTTTTTTTTAACGTTTTTTTAATTTATTTTTGAGACAGAGAGAGACAGAGCATGAATGGGGGAGGGTCAGAGAGAGGGAGACACAGAATCCGAAACAGGCTCCGGGCTCTGAGCTGTCAGCACAGGGGCCCGATGCGGGGCTCGAACTCACGGACCGCGAGATCGTGACCTGAGCCGAAGTCGGCGCTCAACCGACTGAGCCACCCAGGCACCCCACTCTCTTGTGTCTTTTGATTTCACCACCATACTTACTTGAGACCCTTTGTAGCAAGACAGTAACATGCACACAAGCAGACCACAGAGACTATTAATGCCAGAGAAAGAGGAATAAATCAAAGTCCAAAAGATCTTTGAAAGGCCACAATGCTGCAATGCTTTCCTATACGTGGTATTTTAATTCTGGTCCCTGAACAGTATTTTAATTTTCTGTTGAAAGCATATGTTTATTTAAATAAGAGAGAAAGGCAATAGCCAAAGAAATGAATTACAGCCCACGGATCTCCTATTACACTTGGCCAAGAAACCAAATCGACAAAGAAAATATGGGCTGCACCAATCACTTAAGTTTAGATGTGCTCCACAGAGAACATGCCTACAACCATTTACCACCTCATTCATATGGAGTTAGGATAAAAAAAAAAAAAAAAAGAGGTAAGGAGTAACTCCAAAGGAAAGAAACACATATAGTAAAAATTCTAACCAACCTAAAAGTTTTCTTTCCCACAGCGACAACACTCAAGCATGATACATGAGGTCAAACGACATCCGTCCCTTGGGTTGTGTTTTTTTGTTGTTGTTGTCTTTGTTTACTCAGAAAGCTCACGTGACCAGCACATAAATATATACATTGAACAAGACACAAACATCTGGCCTGATCAGAAGAACTAGATCACCCTGGAAGTAAACCCCAGTGAGAAACGTGCATGATCACATCCATAGTGAAGTTATACATCTGCGTTTCTTCGTGACACTGTACTGAAACGAAAACCCCTTCATTTACGGTCCCCACAAAGTACACATGTCCTATTCATGCCCTTATCAGTTCTGAACTATATGTTTTAAAAAGTAAAGTACTGGGGCGCCTGGGTGGCGCAGTCGGTTAAGCGTCCGACTTCAGCCAGGTCACGATCTCGCGGTCCGTGAGTTCGAGCCCCGCGTCAGGCTCTGGGCTGACCGCTCAGAGCCTGGAGCCTGTTTCCGATTCTGCGTCTCCCTCTCTCTCTGCCCCTCCCCCGTTCATGCTCTGTCTCTCTCTGTCCCAAAAATAAATTAAAAACGTTGAAAATAAAAAAAATTAAAAAAAATAAAAATAAATAAAAAAATAAATAAAAAGTAAAGTACTGGAACACCTGGGTGGCTCAGTCAGTTAAGCCTCTGACTCCTGATTTCAGCTCAGGTCACGATCCCACAGTTCATGGGTTCAAGGCCCGCATCAGGCTCTACTTGGGATTCTCTCTCTCTGCCTCTCCCCCATTCACACACTCGTGCTTGCCCTCTCTCTCTCTCTCAAAATAAATAAACTTTAAAAAAAGCTAAAGTATCTTTTTACCCAGTACAGTAAATCAAAACACCATGGGATGAGCTCTGTCACTATTCAACAGTACAGAGGAAACTTTCTATGACAGTAAAGAGTCAACACATAATAAGCTACCTTGAAAACACAAAGAGGCAAACTGATGCACATTTGTCACAACACATTTATGGACCCTTGAGTGCTTTTTCCAAAGAGGCCAATAAATGGCAAATTGTCACATTCTGAAGAGAAGGATGAAGCGGACAGGGTTGGTCTCCACTATTTGGAATCTAGACAGATGTGGCATCAGGAAGCACAAACCAGGGTGCTCCCATCACCAGCCAGGCCCTGTCTTCAGCAGCTCTGATACCTAACAAGTGACTAAGAGACCCTTGTCTTCGCTGCCATCCCCTTTTCAAAACCTCACAGGCTGGGAGTCATGCAAGACTTACCTGCTACCTGCTTGCAGGCCTGGCGAGCTTCTGGCAAGTCAAGTCTGCACTTTTTCCACCGAAACGTGGTGGCCACCGGGCCGCTCATCACCTACAGTTGCTTAAATGACGAGGAAAAAGATGCAGAGGAAGTGGACAACAAAAGCAGCCTGCGAAGTGCACACTGGGATGTCCTGTTTTGGGGTGGCTTTTATTTTTCCCATGAGAGGATCTGACTAAACCTAACCCAGCCTCCTCTAAATACCAGACAGGAAGTTACATTTAGCAGTAAGTGAAAACTCCTTGGGTCGTTTTTTATTATTGTTGTTGTTGTTGTGTTTTGCTTTTTGGGGTTTTTTTAATTGTCACAACTTGGAGTCTTTGGATGGTTCTAACGTACTACAAAGAGATTATAACTTTGCTTCCTGTTTTGACAGTGTTGGCTGGTAAGGGACATCTCCACCCACCTCCCTACCCACTATGTATATAAATAGAGGTATTTGCCCTGGTGTACAACTGGGCTGAAGAGTTTGGTTACATATTAACCATACTTCAAAGAATAAATGGGACTTGTTATTTTACTTTAATAGACATATATACCTTGGAGAAATGAAATTCAAAAGGATATCTTCTTAATTCCTTACACATTACTATGACAGAAAAAAAAAAAAAAAGAAGCTTACCCACACAGAATTATAAAATAAGAAGTAAAACTTTCGACTCATACTTTCCGGCCTATTCTACCTTGTGTATGTGCTCTCTTGCCGTGCACATGTTATCCACACACATACGACAAGCAAGGAAAAGCATTACCCATGGTACCTCACTCTGTTTTTTTTTTCCTACTCTTTTTGTCTCTCCTGCTTTGCAACAGAAACTTTATACTTAAAAGCAAGATTTTCATATCTCATAGAATATGTACCCTTATCAGGATACACACGGATTTAAATTAAAAGCCATCTCTTTTCCTGCTACTGACTGAAATATGATAAAGAGAAACTTGGCAGGACTTGCCCAATCTCTGTGTGTTTCCTAGATTACAGGCATGACTCTGGCAAAATACTCTCTAACACAATCTTCAAATCTGTAAAATGGGAGTAGTGGCCCCACCGATTTCCTCGAATTGTTGTGAGGAGACAGCAAAAAGCACAGTGGTACAGATTATGTCACACAGTCAAGCCCAATTCTTTTCTGTAAGAGGTTTATTGACATGTAATTCACACAGTATGTAATGAACCCATTTAAAGTGTAGAATTCAAGGATTATTAGTATATTCACAGAATTATGCATCCATAACCACAATCAATTTCAGGACACTTTCATCACCCCAAAAAGCACTCTCTCTCCATTTTCTGCCCTACCCACCAGCCTTAGGCAACCATGAATACCTACTTTCAGGTCTCTACAGGTTTGCCCTTCCCAGGCATTTCATATGAAGAAAACCTTGGAACATGTGGTCCTTTGTGACAAGCTTCTTTGACTTCGTATAATGTTTTCAAAGTCAGTACTTCACTTCTGAATAATGACTGAATAATATTCCATTGCATAAATACTCCACATCTATTTATTCACTCATCAGCTGATGGACATCTGAGTTATTTTAATCTTTGGCTGATATGAACAATATTGCTATGACGATTCAGGAACAAGTTTTCACGCTGACATAGGTTTTCACCTCTCTATATGACTGCTGGGTTATATAGTAACTCTGTGGCTAACCTTTGGAAGAGTGCCGGACAGTTTTCCAAAGTGGCTGCACCATTTACGTTCCCATTACCAGGGTATGAAGTTTCCAATTTATCCACATGTCCACCAACACGTTATTATCATCTGTCTTTTTAATTACAGCTGTCCTAGTGCATATGAACATATCTCCCTGTGATTTAATATGCATTTCCCAGGTGGTCAGCAAAGCCTAGCTTTATCAGTAGCCCAAAAATGTCTCCGTTCTTGTAGACAGGGCTCAGTACTCAAAATACAGAACAACCAGTAAGGCATGGGGACCACTTAGTCAAAATGGATAGTGGCTACAGAGACGAAACAAGATCTTAAAGGTGTCTAGCTGTAACAGTGGCTATTTTCCAAAAGGTACGAAAACATTCCAAAAAAATTTAACTGGTAGAGCTATACAGGTTCATGCCAGCTAAATAACTACTACTTTCGAATTAGATCTCCAATAAGAGGCTACTAAAGTGGTTGGCTCTTCTTTCTCTACTAAAGGGCTGCAGAAGAAAACTTAAAAGGAGATGAAATTCTCGATGTAAATATGATATTTCCATCATTTACAAATCATTTCTCTCCTTCTGTCTTTCTGTATGTGTCTTCTTCTTGAATACAAAGAGGTTCAACTAAAGCAGCCTTTTGAATAGCCATAATTATTTACAGGAAGAGATTTTAGACCAGATGTGATTTAAGATTGAGACTGCCCCAAATTTTGAAGGTAGCCAAGAGGGAGAAGTCAAGAAATAGACACTAGCAATATTTCCCCCTCCCCTCCTAAAAATGTGATATTGGCTGAAAAGATATGTGTGCCCCCACGTTTATCACATTATTTACAATAGCCAAATATGGATGCAATCTAAGGGGCTCTTGATAAATGAAGGGATAAAGAAGTTGTAATATACGTGTGTGTGTGTGTGTGTGTGTGTGTGTGTGTGTGTGTGTGTGTGTAAAATATTCGTCATAAAAAGGAATGAAATCTTGCCATTCACAACAATAGAGACGGACCTAGAGGGCGTTATGCTAAGTGAAATAAATCAGACAGAGAAAGATAAATCCCATATGATTTCATTTATATGTGGAGTCTAAAACACAAAACAAACTGGAACAGATTCATAAATACAGAGAACAAACTTGTGACTGCCAGATGGTAGGGGGTGGGGTGATGGGCAAAATAGGTGAAGGGGATTAAGAGGTACAAATTCTGTTTTATATAAAATAAACAAGTCACAGGAATGAAAAGTGCAGCACAGGGAATATGTAATAGTGTAATAACTTTGTATGGTTGCTGATGGTAACTACTTACCATAGTGAGTACCGTGCAAAGTACACAATTGTGGAATCACTATGTTGTACACCTGAAACTAATGTAACACTGTGTGTCAACTAAACTTCGAGTAAAAAAGAAATGTGATATGGGGAGGACAGTAATTATTCTAATTCAAAGGGATTATCTAATCTAATGCTATCTAACTCAGAGAAATTATAGTTTTCTTCAGACTATGGTATTTGAACAAATTCATGTTACAACGATGTTAATTATCTCTTTACTAAAACATCCTATTTTAGGATTTTCATCTTCTTAATCCCTAAAAAAAAGAAAAAGAAACAGAATAAAACCTACATAAAACATGACAAAGAAAATACAAAAATGCCATAAGCTTTAAAAAATAACAACTTTTTTCTTTATTTTCCAATATAAGGCCTCAAGCCTGGCAACATGTATTAATAATATGATTCATCCCTCTTCCAAGAAATTTTCCATGTCCCAAGGCTGCACTATGTAATCCATTGTTTTAGTTATTTCTTGGCATACAGCTAACTATGAAACTGACCTCTGAACTTTCCTATGTCAAATAGAACTTTCCATTGTGGGAAATTTCTAAAACATTCATATTAAGCTAAGTGGAAATGTCATCAAAGCTCAGGAGCAAATATGGTGTATATCAACCAATACAATTTCTAAAGTATATTCTATGCAAGGAAAAGCAAACCATTGATCAAACACAAGTGAAAAGCCTTTATCAGAGTTTCAGTAAATACTTGATGGTGAGGAAAATCAGAAGCAGCAATCAGCTTATCAAAGTTATCTGAAAGTTCTTCTAAAAAGATCTAATGGGAGGGCACTTTTTAAAACTTTTCTGTAATGTCAGAACCCACTCCATCCACAGACCCCTTCTGCTAGATTACACGGTGACCTCATTTCTAGTTCTTGTGAAATCAATAGACCATTTATGCCGCAAGTATCTGTCTAGGGTATGCACTTTCTTATTCAATCTGGTGTTGACAGCAGTAATCAAATTTTGTACATACCACTAGGTCTATTATAGCTCAGCAGCAACTGGCTGCCAGCCTAGGTCTACTCTCACCAAAAGGGAAAGAAAGGATTGGACTGGAGAGAGAAACACAGAACGTATCAGCTGAAACCACGGGGGCTTGTGTCAAAGCCAGAGAGTGAAGCACAGGCAGTGGAGACTCACCCAGCCGCTTCAAAACGGTCAGGCCCAGGTGAGCCCACCCTGGCTGTCAAACGCACACGTTTTTTTTCACCCTTTCTATTATCTGCAAACCCTCTTGGCTTTGAACATCTCATTATAATGGTCGGTCCTAACCATTATAGGTTCGGTAACTAACGAACCTACATCTAACCCTGCAGAGCTGCAGACAAAAGCTAGAAACAAACCACACCCTCCACCCAATACCAGGAAGGCCAAATGCAAGGGAACACTGGAGTTACGGCACTTCCGGGGAACTCTCTAGACACTACTGGCTTCATTTCGTAACTCTTCTACATGTACTTAGGCCAGAATCAAACATTTTTCTCAGATCAAAGAAATGCTAGGTTAAGGCCGCCTGGGTGTCTCAATCGGTTAAGTGTCCGACTCTTGGTTTAGGCTCAGGTCAAGATCTCATGGTTTCGTAGGTTCGAGCCCCACGTCGGTCTCTGCACTAATGGTGCAAAGCCTGCTTGGAATTCTCTTCCTCCTCTCTCTCTCTCTGCCCCTCCCCTGCGTGCTCTCTCTCTCTCTCTCTCTCTCCCTCTCCCTCTCTCTCCCTCTCTCAAAATAAATAAATAACCATTTTTTAATGCTAAGTTAATCTTCTTAGGCTAAAAACAAGGTCAGTTTTAAAAATAATTGGGGAGGGAAGAGACCTGACTTTGAAATTTTACTGGACTTGCTGTCTTAGACTTTAAATCTGCAAGAAAACCACACTCCAGCTAATAGATATTTTCTACTTAACAGCAGCATGGATGGTGCCATTTCCTGGTATGACAAGTAACTTTTTTTCATATTTTAAAATTTGAAATAAATTTAGATTTACCAAAAAAGGTATAAAAAGAGTCACACAGAGTTCTCTTACTCCCCTCACTTAGCTTCCCCAAATGTTGTCACCATATTACATAACCAGACTATCACTGTCAAAACCAGATAATTAGCATGGATGCAATACTACACTTTATAACTACCCTACAGAACATATCCAAATGTCCCCACTTGTCCTCTTTTTCTGATTCGTGGTTCAATCCAAGATCCTGCACGCAAGCAACACTTCAAAAATCCAGGATGTGTCCTTTTCAATAAATCATGCACTATCTAACGAACATTTCTGATCCCTCCAAAGTTCTGTTTCTTTTCATGCTAATGAGGAGGTGTCATCATTAACCACAGAGTCTTCCAGGCTAGGAATGTTCTTTTCCTCCACAATTCTCCTCATATTTCAGCTGTCAGTCTTATCAACCTTACCGTATAAACACAAGTCAAAATGACCTTCACAATCCCTTGTCCAAAAACCTTGAACCAGATGTTTTGCCGAATCAGAACTTTTCCCATTTGAGCAAAGTTAATAGAGCACATAGGACATATATTACATTAAAACAAAATAAAACAACAACAAAAACAAACAAACAAACAAAAAGCCAGCAAGATTCAGGGCAATTTCCCCTTAATCAAACACATTAATAGTTCTGCAACAAATGTGTGTGTATCTTGAATGGTAGGTGGGATAGGTAAAGCTTTTAAAAGCATCTTATTAGCAGTTCAAGTCAGATTTCACCACCAAATGAGTTCAAGGTCAAGCTCAGATTTACTGTCAAATGAATTACAAAGAAGGTACCTTTGAGTTTTCAGAGTTCTTTTGAACTACTACAACTGCAGAGGAGGGGCTGTGGAACTACCTATGAAATCCAGTGGCTTCATTCATCTCCCACCCACCTCAACTACATCCTCCTTCACTCACCTGGTAGAGCCACCTGTTATGTCACCTCTGCCTCTAGGCTCTCTTCACTCCAATTCACATTCCCACAAATTCCCCACAGTGACCTTTCTCAAATACAACCTACAACTCCCTAACCTCATAATCCTTAAAGATTTCCCATGCCAAAAACAGGGGGAGTTTGAAGTCTACTCATCTTCATGAGGTTAACAAAGGTCTCCACCATCAGAGCCAACTCCCAACCGTGCTGATCATCTACACAGCATTACAAAAAAGGTATAGTCTCTGTCCCTTAAGATTCTCACAATCTCACTCAAGCCCTTTCATATTTTCATCAGAGTAATTATTGTTTAGAATACAACGTCTCCGATAATCAAAGAGCATATCTGGATATTTTAACTCATTTTTTCTCTAGCTAGGAAATTCTACCTTAGCTCTTGATCACATTAAATATTACTAACAAAATCCCACATCTTGACATGAAAAGGATTTTTCACATGATTTTAAATAATACATCTAAAAATACGACACTACTGTTGGTATGGTTAAAACAATTACAAAGAGAAAGAGCCAGAAAAACTTTTCTAAAAACAAGCAAAACCAAAAAAGTAACATCATGGATGGTATTTAATGGGCTGATTTCTCATGAGATTGTTTTTCCAAAGCAGAAAGATATAAATAAAATCTGAAATCATGCCTTTGTTTCCATATTAGAATATTAATGTAATAGAATGACATTATAATCAACGAAATTACATTACAGTGAGTTAAACCAAAATCCCCACCATCAAAGACTTTAGAATTTATCCCCAATCACGCAGAGGCTGATCTCAGATGCAGACTTTAAGATGATGCCAGGAAAGGACGAAAGAAATCCTATTTTAAGTATTATTAGTTTCATTGTCTAGTGTGCAAACAGTCAAAGATACCTACTTGGAATGACGAATTAAAAGAAAAATTCCTAGAAGTTGTATTTCAGAATTAAATGACAAACTTTCTTACAATTATCTCAGGAATGCTGCATAGAAGTAGTGAGATTAAGAGGTAAAGAACAAGTACCACCAAATCCCTTAAAATGAGTGTTGTAGGGACAGGGGGTAGGTGCACACATCCACTCCCTACACCCAGACAGAGGAGGGATTCCCTCCAGGATGGCACTCCTCTCACAATAGAGTGTGTGTGTGTATGTGTGTGTGTGTGTGTGTGTGTGTACACGCGTAGCAAGGTTTCTCACCAGGTGTGTTACTTCCAACCAAAATGGCGACTGCCTGGAATCAACTGAGGTGAGGCCTCCAGTAGCCGGCAGCAATCTGTGTTAGAACAGGCCAACACTCCATGGCTGCCAAGTGACGCCAAGGCTTCGTAGAAGCCAGGCTCCAGGCTGCCAGGACAGCAGAAGGAACCCTGGAGTACTGGCTGCTTAAGGCAGGGATCGCTGGGATGGCGACTCCAGCAGCAAACAATCCACTGTAGCAGAAGAAAGGAAGGTCATTGCCAAGGTTCTCCAGGGACCAGGAACAGTTATTTAATAAGAAGAAGGAAACAACACAAATGC
The DNA here is from genome assembly GCF_028018385.1 of Neofelis nebulosa. Lineage (NCBI taxonomy): Eukaryota > Metazoa > Chordata > Mammalia > Carnivora > Felidae > Neofelis > Neofelis nebulosa. The sequence continues at coordinate 133,805,099 of NC_080787.1, read as the reverse complement.
TTTGAAAGGAAAGAGGAACTTCAAAATATTTAAAAATGGAAGAAATGGGGGGGGGGAAGAAAATGGAAGTGACTTTTCCGAATTTTTTGCATGTCCTGTTTTTATACATCGGGTGAAAAAGAAATGCTGCCATTTCTCATTTAGCTTTGTTTTTCCATCCCCTATAGCACAGTGACTGGCATGTGGCAAGGACTTAATAAAAGAACATTTACTGAAAGAAGTGAGACGAGCTGATGTAGAAGACATCAGGGCAGATGTTAACAGTGAGGGCGCCTGGCTGGCTCAGCCAGAAGAGCATGCGACTCTTGAGCTTGAGGTCATGAGTTCAAGCCCCACGTTGGGTGTAGAGATTACTTAAATAAATAAAACTCAAAAAAAAAAAAAAACAAAAAAAAAAAACAAACACAAGAACAAAGTTAACAGTGAACCAGGACAGTGAGAGGAACCCAGGTCAGCTCTCACATCAGAGAGCACAGTGCATGTGGCAGGCCCACCTGATGCAGAAAGGAGGTGGCAAGGTCTATGGCAGGACAGGGGTGAAATGAAAAACTGCAGCTCTGGAGCACACCCCAAAACTGCAGAAGGGGACTCCCCAGGGGACTAGAGAGTTGTGGCCAGGTGAGAAGGACAGAAATATAAAGTAGAGGCAAGAGAACTGCCAACATGCTGGGCTGTGGAGCAAAGGTCAGCAAGTGACTTTTCTTGAAGTACACCTGCTGCCATTTGGAGGAAAACCTCTCCAGTGTCTAGATGGTTCTAGAACCATCATACTTCGTGAGAAGGTGTGATGAAGAGAAGCACGGGGAGTATTCTTTATTGTTAGCGGTAAAAACATTTAGTGGAAAAAGTGGCCTGAGTCACATGCATAGCACACACTAGCCTATGCATCCAGATGTGCGGCTCATAACACTTTGCCCCTCGGTCACTTGCAGTGATGATCTCAATCCAGTGTCTTCTGTTTGGAGCTCTTATGCAAATCTGAGGATGTTGGCCACTCAGAAGACATGGGTATTAACATGTGTGAGTCATCTGTATATTCTGCCTGCAGCTGACGCCACACAAAGATAGGCCTAATTATGGGCACACCCACCCAAACTCCCATGGGTCATACCTCTCAACTTGTAGATGAGGCGTAATCATCTACTTCTGATAACTTAGGGCCAAAGAGTGGGGAGAACGTGAAGGAAGGGTCTAGGTAATAACTAGGCAGAACCAATGCCAAGGAACTGACCCCGAGTATTTTCAATCAGCTCCAGGATTTCTGAGATTATAGCTTCCAAGAGGTAGCCAGATGAGGAACAGTAAAAGCAAGTACTGGTTATCACTCAAAAATGTATGAGCCATGGGACTGAACAACAAGGTCCCAGGGCCCAAGGCCAGTCAGCTAACTGACCGGTTTACTGAGCACCTACTCTGCTCCATGCAGTGCACTGAGAACCAGTTCCCAGGCAGCACCAAGTGCCAAGGAAGGGAGTGCTGTGGCACCTGCTATCACTGCGGGGATCGGGCTGAAGCGCCGAGACAGGCTGGAGCCTGTAAAAAGGCAAAGGAGAGGGCAGAGGCTGAGCAAACAAGGTGGGAGTGAATGCTACAGAGGGCAAGAAATGCACAAGCAGCCTATTGTTAAAGTACTCTAAGAAGTCACAAAGAACAGGGAGGAAGATAGGAGGGTGAAACTTGGAAACAATTCCAGAAGGTACAAAAGAGAAAACAGTGATTCAGAAATAAGGCAAAAACAAAGTCAGGCCCTCTTATTCCAGGGCAGTCCCTGGTGGTGAACAGGCCATGCCCAACTTTGCAGGCTGGGATCATTTATGTACCATTCCACACAAAGCTCCACTTTCCAAAAAATGATTCCTCTTGGGGAATGTCCATGAGTACATCTGTCTATCTACAAAAGTATAAATAAAGCACATATAACAAACTTGGTGTTAAATTAGAAATGCTCGGGTTGCCTGGGTGGCTCAGTTGGTTGAACTTCTGACTCTTGATCTCAGCTCAGGTTATGATCTCAGGGTTGGTGGGATCAAGCCACACGTCAGGCTCTGTACTGACAGTGTGGAGCCTGCTTGGGATTCTCTCTCTCCCTCTCTCTCTGCCCCTCCCCTCTCAGCTGCATGCACACGAGCTCTCTCTCAAAATAAATAAACTTTAAAAAAATATGTTAGGCGTGCCTGGGTAGCTCAGTCAGTTAAGCATCCAACTTCAGCTCACGTCATGTTCTCACAGCCCCTGAGTTCGAGCCCTGCATCAGGTTCTGCTGACAGCTCGAGCCTGGAGACTGCTTCGGATTCTGTGTCTCCCGCTCTCTCTCCCCCACCCGTGTTCTGTCTCTCTCTCTCTCTCTTTCTCAAGAATAAACATTAAAAAAAATTTAATATAGTAAATTGGAAATGTTGGACTAAAATATCTTCCTGGAGGTTACCAATTCAGTAGAGTGCAGGAGGCCCCGATGTCCCCACTGGTACACAGGTACACAACCTGCTCAATAAAACTCACCAGCTTTAGGGACCTCTGAACTTCAAAGTTTCTTCACATTTATTTTCATTAATGCCTGCAAAATTCCTACAAGTTCAGCTGTATCAATATCTCAACTCTCCTTTGAAAGATAAAGTAACTGAATTCCAGGACACCAAGTGAAACACCAATCTGCTTTGAACTTTCCTAGCCTCTGAACCAGCTCCCAACCCTTTTCCTTCCATCAATCGCGAACCTTCTAAAGCAGCTCGCTGACATCCAAGGGCGGGGCCTGAACCAACATGGAGCCCTGAGACTTCCAAGTTAGTTTTATGAAAGTAAATGACACTATATAATACCTCTTCTCTTCCTCAGAGTCATAGCCAAAAATCATATGAAACCAAGAGGAAATGGATGTTCCTCAACAGCAGTCAGGTTCCAAGTATCAGGTAGCAGCTACAGCTGCCGAAAGCCTGTGCTTCCCCACCCTAGTCCCAAACTCTGGCACAAACACTAGCCTCAGAATCTTGCAGCCGCTCACATGTGAGTCTTCCAGCAACAGAAGGAAAAAAGGACCCAACACTTCTGCTCTCAAGGGCATTAAAATCACGCCCTGAAGGAAGAAGGTTGGTGACTCTTTACATGAGCTACTAACCTGACCCCCCCACACACACACCGGAAAGAGGGGGGAGGAAAAGGAAATGAAAGCAAGTGACTCTAAGTTCTGGATTTCATATGCAAGAACAGCCAGCAACAGGTGCAGCGTTCCAGTGAAATTAAGACTCTCAAAACGCCATTTGCTTCTGCAGCACAAAGAGCCCAAACACAGAAACCCAACATTAGCAATGATGTCACAAGTGCAAAATCATCATCATTTTCTCACCACTAGCAATTTTGTAAAAAAAAAAAATTACCACATAGACCACAAAATATGTCTCTGCTGACACACAACTTCTTTCACATAGTCCTCTCCCCAGTTTACTCCAAATTAATTTAAACACTGGTCACACGAAAACATTTTTTTCATGCCTAGTGACTAGTACAGTACCTGGTATACACAGTAGGTGGGCAATATATGTTTACCAAACGGAGGAATGAAACCAACAAGCAGGTATACAAAAACTCGTTTTTATAAATCACGATAACCAAAATCTTACCTTCAGAGTAGCATACAAGTATGTTTTTCCCATCTCCTCAAAAATAGAACAAAAGGTCGGAATCAGGAGCCCAAAGCAAGAGATATCACTACTGAACAGGTCAGGAGATGCCAACCATCCATCTCCCCGCTGAAGCCTTAGAAGGCCTGTCGGCCACCCCCCCCGCATTGACAGACCTACACACGGGGGATTCTCATCGGGAGGAGAGCAATGCTGCCTTTAGATATTCCTCTCTTTCAACATGCCATTTCACAGAGCATTTCTACTTGCTATTACTATAAAATACACAAAATAAATTTTGTTGTGTAATCTTCTCAACAAGATAAAAATAATCCGCGGGTAATAGGTTTCGGAAAATGTGCCAAATGGGATGTGTGTAAGAAAAATAGGAGTGTGGAGGCGCCTGGGTGGCTCAGTCGGTTAAGCGTCGAACTTCGGCTCAGGTCATGATCTTGTGGCTCATGAGTTCAAGCCCCAGCTCAGGTTCTGTGCTGACAACTCAGAGACACTGTCTCTCTCAAAAATAAATAAAACATTTAAAACAGTTTTTTAAAGAAAAAGAAAACTAGGAGTGTGGATATGATGTAGTAGAGACGAAACCACTTTATGAATTATAAAAAATGATAAAAGGAGTAGAGGAAAACGGCACGAAATTGAGCCCACAGATGGAGATTATCTGTTGCATGGATACTGTGTTAAATAAAAAGAACGTTATCAGTGTGAAAACATCACTGATTTATAGGAGATAAAGGGCTTAAATAATGGTATTAATTACAAAAATAAAGCCTCAGAGCACAGACAAGAATAAATCATCAAAATTATGACATGTCTGAGAACTGAGAAGTACAAATAAAAATAGAGTGTAATAAATAATTTTATAAAATTACCATAATGAGTCCATTTAATGTACTCTTCATTCAATTTTCTTTAATTTTTCTTTTATTTATAACTTAAGAAATCTGAGTAGAATTCCTCTCATCCCTAAATATTCAACTTAAAGAATGCTTAGATTTTTCAAGTCCCCCTCCAAGCTCCAAAATAACTACTTTCTTTTACCTTTTAAAGGCCTTGAATAAACTTCTTAACTAAGATCCTAAATCCCTCAGTAAGAATTACTTCGAATTCAAGGAATAAACTGGAATAGCAAGTATATTAAGAGTGCTTTGTTTTTTAAGTGACATCTTTTCATTCATTCATTCATTCATTCATTCATTCATTCATTTGCAGGGATCTAGCATCTGTACAGGCCAGGCGCTATACAAGGCATTACAGACACAGTGGTGAACAAGAAAATCGTAGTCCTCTCCTTTGCAGAGATCACAGCCCAGGGGACCTATCAACAACAAAGTAAATAAAGCAATTGGCTTTGGGACCAGGTGGTAGGAGATAACAGGCTGAAATCTACTTCAGACGGGTAGTCAGGACAGGCATCTTAGAAGAGATGCAATTGAATCCAAAGCACAATCCCAGAAAGAGCAGAAGGAGCTAACCAAGAGCCAGGGCGCAGGTATTCCTGGCAGAGGAAGGAGCCTGTAAAGAGGCTGTACCCAGAGCTGCAAGCTGGCCAGCGACGGGGCCATGGGCAGTGAGAGAGGAGGTGCATTATAAATATGGAAATGGCATCTCACCCCATGATTCACCCGACATGCCTTTGCCATTACACATACTTTCTCTTGGCCTGGAATCTTTCTCTTCCACACTCTCCTCTGCCACCTCACTAGTTCCTCCTCTGGAAAACATTCCCTGACCCTCCAAGGGAGAGCAAAGACTCCAGGAGTTGATTCATCCTCACCTGTGGCCCCACAGCACCTAGTATGTGACATTATTATACCTCTTACCACACCATGCTGAATCGCTGTGTTCAAGGACCCGTAAGCAGGGATCTTGCCTTATTTGTCTTTGTTTCCCAGTGGTCTATATGGAACTTGGCACCAGCAGATATAAAATTAAGTGAGTGAATGACCAAACCAAAAGAGGAATGGACATAATTTATGCAGGAATGCCACCGACGCGAATTTGTTACCCATACTGGAGGCTGGGAGGAGCACCATGGATGCAGTTCACTAACCCATTTATAGTGTGTGGGGCAAGATGATTTCTATCCCCCCATGACTGTCACACAGCAAACACTTCCGGGCAAACCTTCATGCATCACAGGAAAGCAATGGAATAATCTGCACAGAGCATCATGAGACACTGGCACAAGCATGCTTTAAGTGCCAGGCCCCGCATGAGGCTGTGAGGCTGGCAGTGGCACTCTCCATGAAGATCCACAACGTCAGTGAGCAGAGCAAATCCCATTTCCGAAATGCTGTTAATGACGGACATAATAAGATTCTTTACATATAACTAACTTCTTTCATAATATTAAGAGAAAAAAAAACTTTTTTAATTCCAAGGCCACCCAGAGGATAAAATAATTTATAATCTGTTGCTCAGGAATTTTCACACTAACTCTTGGCTCACTGAGTCACGCCCGGGTTTCCTATCCACAACCGGTGGACGAAAATTTAAGCAACCGTAACATTCTAAGCAAGCCCTTCATTACCTGCCTGTGACCCTTTGTCGTCTCCGTGTGTAGAATCAGATGTCAGTTCCATTTCTCATTGGCTCAGCATGTCCCTCAAAGGTGGTTAAGATTCATAAACCGACCATGCACGTTTTCTGAAGTCACAAAAATATATGTATCCTGCCGTCACTGGAGAGTGTGCTTTGATGGAGTCAAATTGGAAAGCAGGGCCAAACAGTATGGGAACTGTGGGGAGAGGAGTCCCTCCCCAACTGCCCAGACCAGAATGGTTGCATTCCTGCCGCTGTGCACAGCCCAATCCTGGTCTACTCCATCTGGGCCTCCGCCAGGCCTCGGAGCCTGTGGCCTTAAAATCCACAGGTGTGACAGACAGCACTTATCTGCCCAGGAACAGCAAGGTAAGGTATGCATTTCCACAAACACCACTGTTCAAATTGCTCAGAATGCAGAGGAGCTAAGCCCTTCCTCGAGTCTCTGTAGGTTTTCCTTAAATTTGTGCCAAACAAAAATTTGGGTGAGGGAAAATGTTTAGGAATGACGCAATAAAAAATGTTAAGTGCCTAGCTCTCAAAGGAGAGCTTTTCTCATAATTGTACAATTTTTCAACCTATATATTCCCAACTAATCTCTAAAGCTTTCAGAGATTTAACCATTAATAATAAACCAAATAATAGATGCCATGAAGCCCAAAGGTAAAACTATGCTCGTCAACCAGGATTAAAAATACTACTGAACGAAACACAAAGTGCAGTTTGCCAACCTCAAGGTGCAGCCTCATTCGTTCATTCATTCCCAGTCACTGTCCTCATTCCCAGTCTGTCCCCGTCCCGGTTTTCCATGGGCTGAGCCCTGCCCTACTTAGAGCCTACACACAGGATCTGCCTTCAGCCAACATCAGAGCATCAACTTAAGCATGGCTGCCATCATCACCAGCACCCGTTTCAGGCCCCTCCTGATACCCTATCACAGCACTTCAAGACATTTATCCCCTAGCAAATAAACTATTTGTCCATTCTATAGTTTGATATCTGTTTCTTCTACGAGTCTACACATTCCAGAAGCTGGACACCAGAACTGTTGTGGTTTTGATGACCACACCCAGCACAGCATCCATCATATGGAATACTCAACCAAGAGTTATTTCCATTTCCAGTTGTTGTCTGTAAAACTACCCTTCATGGCGCACTTGCTGTCACTGCCAAAGCTCGAAGGATATAAATGTTCAACTTACACCATCAGCTCCATCAGGGGTTATTTCATTGCAAGGGGTCCATGAACGTGGACAGGAGAAAAATGAGCTTTTTCTCGAACCTCTAACAAAAATTCGCATCCCCTTCTATTACAAAGGTAGATCCTAAAACACACGATTGGTAGTACTTTTGGCTGCAGCACCAACAGAAACCACAGCCATTTTCACATCACATTACAGCGGAAAGATCATTTGGCTCATCATCCCCTCGCAAGTTACTGGACCACATGCTGGATAATGACATAGAATGTAATCATAAAAAACAAATATTACTCTGTCATAGGCTTTTTAGTCTCTTGTAACTGAATTTCAATATAATTGGTTTTCCCTTCTAATGACATGTACTCTATTTTATGCATTTAAAAACATGCATCTGTGGGGCGCCTGGGTAGCTCAGTCGGTTAAGCCACTGACTTCGGCTCAGGTCATGATCTCACGGTTTGAGGGTTCAAGCCCTGCGTTGGGCTCTGTGCTAACAGCTCAAAGCCTGGAGCCTGCTTCCTATTCTATGTCTCCCTCTCTCTCTGCCCTGCCCGCCACCACCCCACCACCCCACCAACAGCTTGCAGTCTGCCTCTCTCTCAAAAGTAAATAAACATTAAAAAAAAATAAAATTTTAACATGTGTCTGGATTCACCACACTGCCAAAGGGGTCTATGGGTCAAAAGAAAAAGCAGGAGGTGATAAGAATAAAAAATAAAAACCCTAGTCTACATCATTATCATGAGACATAAGTATCTGATGAACCAAAAAATACTTCTACTCTGTTTTCAATGGATTGAACATATTTTTACTCACTGGGGGAAAAAAATAAAGCATTTCTGAAAGAAAGACAATTCAAAATTAATAGAATTATTAAAGAAGTCATTTTTATAATAAATAAAAATATTCATTTCATTAGTTTCAGTACAAAACTATAAAAAAAAAGAAATTCTTGGGGCACCTGGGTGGTTCAGTCAGTTGAGCATCTGATTCTGATTTCAGCTCAGGTCATGGGCTCGTGGGATTGAGCCCCACATCAGGGTCTGCACTGACAACACGAAGCCTACTTGGGATTCTCTCTCTCCTCCTCTCTCTGACCCTCCCCTGCTCATGCTCGTGCTCTCTCAAAAATTAATAAACTTAAAAAAAAAAATTCTCAAGGGAAATTTACAAGTTTAATAGTTAATAGTTCAACTCTTAGATATCCTTGACAGACTCTCTTTTTTTGAGATGTAATTAACAAATAACATTTTATTAGTTTTAGATGTACTACATAATGATCTATGTGTGTATGGCAAATGATGACCACAATAAGTTAACATCCATCACCACATCTAGTTATTTTTTTTTGTCATTAGAGCTTTTAAGATCTATTCTCTTAGTATATTAATACCTCTTAGTAACTTTCAAATATGCAATACAGTATAGCTAACTGTAGTCACCATATTGTATATTAAATGCTCAGGCTTTATTTATCTTACAGTTGAAAGCTTGTACCTTTTAACCACCTCCACCCATTTTGCCCACCCCGCCCCCTGCCTCTGGCAACACCAAACTGCTCTCTATATCTATGAGTTTGGGTTGGTTGGTTTGTTTTAATTCCACATATAAGTGAGATCACACAGCATTTGATCTTTGGTATCTTTGACTCATTTCACTTAATATAATGCCCTCAAGGTTCATATACACTGTTGCAAGTTTTTGCAGGATTTGCTTCTTTTTTGTGGCTAAATAATATTCCTGTGTGTGTGTGTGTGTGTGTGTGTGTTTACATCACATCCTCTTTATTCATCTGTAGATGGAAACTTAAATTGTTCCCATGTCTTTAATGATACTGAACACTTTTCTGGGATATTCTATGCTTATGTTTTTATTCATTTTCTGAGAGAGAGAGACAGAGTGTGAGTGAGGCAGAGAAAGAGGGGGAGACACAGAATCCAAAGTAGGCTCCAGGCTCTGAGCTGTCAGCACAGAGCCTGAAGATGTGGGGCTCAAACCCACAAACCACAAGATCATGCCCTGAGCCAAAGCTGGATGCTTGACTGAGCCACCCAGGCGCCCAAGATATTCTTGATAATGATGAAACTCCTCTAACTTGTTTCCAGAAAGACACATCTTTGAATCAATGAGCCCCAAGGATTTGCAACATGAGGATAGGAGCCAGACAGGGTTACAAAATCTATTCCACTCCTTTCTACCATAGTTACAACCTACCAGCTGGAAATTAGCCCCATTTTACTTCTGCAACAGCTCTGTGAATACACACGCACACCCACCAGGAAGAGTAACAGAGTAACCGTTCACACCTGCTGGGAGTTGCTTTAATCAGCCAACCATTAATACCCACAAAGCCAATTTTAAAAAGTAGCTCTGGGGAGAAAGGAGAAGCCAAGCCTGGATGGAATTAAAAGGCCAGTGAACAACATCCAGGGGCTGGGTCAGCAGAAAAAGTTCAGAGAAGGTATAAATATCAACTTTTGCGAACCTCAGTGGCAGCCAGCAGGACCCAGCTGCGTTATGAGAATTGCTCTGGAAGACTAAATACCATAGCCTTTCACACAATCCAGACAGTTTTTGGCCAGTTCAGTTCAGCACCTCCAGTTATATTCAGTAACTTTCTCACTCTCTCCCACCAGAAGGAAAATAACAGGAAAGAAATGGTCCTCACACCCCTGCTCTCTTCTTCCTCCTCCCATTTCCCCTTTCCCTCACCCTCTCCCTATTTACACTGACACAGGACTTGAAGCCCAAGCTCTGCCTGCTTTAATCCACAGGCAGGAGTCACGTCTCTTTCAGAATATTAGCAAAACCCCCTAAACCTCACACAGTAAATATAAACCTAAAATTTCTAGAAGTTCACATACCCCACCATTCTCACCAGGACATTTCCTGGAAATCTGTGAACACATTCCTTGTCAGGTACACATCCACTAGAAAACCATCAACAACCAAACGAGGTCTGAAGGAAAATGAACGAGAAGTTTCCTTAAGGTAGCCCAGAGCAGCAGGGGAATACCGAGTTTGGGATGGCTGCTTAATCTGGGGAAAGTCATTTCCTCCCTCCCTGACTGAGTTTCCTCAATTACCAGGCCATAGAAGTGGAGGAGATGGTCCTTAAGACATCTTCCAGCTCAAAAGTTCTGTGAAGGTCCACGTTGCCACAAGACACACACACACACACACACACACACACACAGTCAGGAAATGCTGGAAAGAGTCCATTTCAGCTTGAAGGTCTTCTTCCTCTTAGCGCTCACTCAAAAATTTTAGTTCCTTGTGTTTGTATTTCATTACAACCACAATGTGTGAAACGTCTCACAGAAACCATCCCATAACACTAGCAATACAGAGAGTGTGTGGCTAAAGTGAGTCAAAGCTTGTCTCAAAATAATCAGGACACTTACAATCCACATGCACAGTAAGTGATTCTAAAGAAACTGGCACTGGGACAAGACAACTACTGAAAAAATTTAGGGGACCATATTATTCATGGAGGCTTCTGTGACTGCCAAAAGAGTAATCTTGTGCAGATTAACTGTCAATAAAATTTTTCAACAAAATGATTTCCAAAGTAAATATCTCAGTACATGTTTCTCCGTTTGTATCAAAGTAATAAATACACAGTGTTTGTGTGTTTGTTTTTAATCAAATAGGACTATAACAAAATGCAGTAGTCCTGCCTCAGTCCTTCTTTCAAGGAAGGGGCTACCGCCGTCTCTTTGTCCTGACATTCAGTCATTTCTAAATAGTACACTTGTACTGCTATTTTCTGAGTGTAAGTCAGACATTATTTCCAAAATTTTTGCTACAGCCATTAAAGCCTTACCTCTGTTATATCCACTCTTCCAGTCGCTATCCATTTTTTTTTATTTCTGATATCATAATTTCCAGGATTCCTTTCTTATAGCATTCCTTATATTCCTTTTTTATACCATCCTGCTCTTATTGCAAAGAGGCAATGATTCTCCCATCTCTCTGAGGATATTATATCATTTTCTCCCTTTCCCCTAACTTCCTTTTTCCTGTCAGTTGGATTTGGCTTTAGCAATGGAAGCTTCCCTCAAACGTCAGACTCCCGGCAGCCCCTCACATTTCAAAATGAGGCAGTCAAATGCCCAAGCTCTATGTGCTTGGATGTGACCTGTCGACCGGTAGACTCACGGGAGGTCATCAAATTCCAGGCTGTAACTATGCTATCCTCCCAATAAAAGCATCCTCTGATCTGAGGCTGGTACAGCTTCAGGAATTCTGGGGTTTCCCAGTCTTGAGGTCCCTTCATCTTCTTGGTGTCAACCCAGAACCTCACCCTTCTCTTCTCTGGGACAGATCCCAAGGCAGAGTTCAATTTCTCTAGAGAATATATAAATCCATATTCTGCTGTGCAGGTTAAGGAAGAAGAGGAGAGATCTGAGAAGCAGAGCACACGGTTTACAGACCTCAACCAAACTCCTGGATTTTAACCCCAAACATCTCCCACTTTCCCCGGACCCAACCACAGGCGGTAGTAGTGACTCGACATCAGGGGTCTTACAAAGTCTGGGGCGTGCAGTAAGAAGCCTCCCACCACCACCCTCTGGCCTGGACCCCTCAGTAGTTACCACTCTGCCATCATCTACCAACACGTGATGCCTGGCCCATCCAAAGCCACTTCGTCTCCACCTCCTTTTGGCCACATTACTTTTCTTTCTTTCTTTTGTTCTTTGGCTGTAATTATAGTGTCGTTATGGCTGCAAGCAGCGATAAACGTATCTCCACTCTTCTCCTTTTAACTACAAGTTCTGTCTTCAACTTATTCTTAGGAAGAGTCCTAAAATGGCCTCATTACCATACGCCGGGCACTGGCTTCACATGGCGGTAGGGTGCAGACAAGCCTTGCTTCTCACAGTCCCGAATTCCAAAAGACAATCTTGCCGAATATGTAACTGTCAGTTAAGTATTCTTTTCATGATTAGGTCTTATTTGGAATGTGAATTTAATATTTACAATATGATACACAGTCATTTCATACATAGCAAATTTTTATAGTTATAGCATCAGATTACATGTCTTTATTTTTAAATGTGAAATTGTACTGTACATTCAGTAATTCAATCCAGCCAAATTACGGCTGCTATTTGGGGACCGCAATTCACTTCACAGACTGAAAATAAAAAATTGCATTAAAATTTTATTACAAATTCAAATAGGGGCGCCTGGGTGGCTTAGTTGGTTAAGTATCTGATTCTTGATATCAACTCAGATCATGACCTCAGAGTCATGAGATCAAGACCCTTGTTGGGCTACAGGCTAAGTGTGGAGCTCGTGGGCATGTGCGTTCGGGGGAGGGGCAGAGGACAGAGAATCTTAAGCAGGCTCCACAGTTAGCCTGGAGCCCAACCGTATCAAGCATGTTAATAATGAAAGACAAGGGGTACCTGGGTAGCTCAGTCAGTTAAGTGCCAGATTTCAGCTCAGGTCATGATCTCACAGTTCGTGGGTTCGAGCCCCGCATCAGGCTCTGTGCTGACAGCTCAGAGCCTGGAGCCTGCTTCGGATTCTGTGTCTCCCTCTCTCTGCCCCTCCCCCCGCTCGCACTCTGTCTCTCTCTCTTAAAAATAAATATTTTTAAAAAATAAAAAATAATAATAATAAAGACAAAATACCCAGTACAGACAGCCCTATAACCCAAATGCTCAGTACCTTGTGAGCAATTAAGAGGCCTACCTGTAAGTTTTAAAAACACAGAAATTCTTCCCATCTGGGCTGAAAGGGAACAGGCATGTTTCTAATAGTAACATTATGAAATACAGAAATAATTTATCAAGACCTTCTTTTGAACCAGAAAAAAAATCACAATTGGATGCCAATATTTCCCCACAAAATCCAGTGAAACTGACTATGGGGACCTAAGGAGGGTGGAAACGTCTCAGGTGAAGAAACATAAGGTTTGCCAGCAAATTCATAAAATTGCAAACTTTTGCCCAAATTACTTGGTTTAGAAGCTTACATATAGCCTGTTCGATTAAGTCACTGCAAGTCACAAAAGCCCATTAAAAATATTTTATCCACATTTTGACATATCTTTCATGTATCACAAAAAGATAAGTGATAGAAAGAAAGCAAGAAATGCAATAATGTGTTTTTTCCTTTATTTTTTTTAAACCTTTGTGTTTCTGAGATAGTTGAAGTAAAAAGATCAAAGGAACTATTAAATGACTTTAAAGCCAAGTAAATATTAATGTTGTGCTCCATGGATTCTGATCTAGGAATATTCAACATTCCCTAACATTCAAAACAGAGCATCTGAAAAATGTATTGCCTTGCTCTTTTCCATCAGATTATTAATTTGAGCAAAAGGATTGTTCTGCTCTTATTCAAATGGTAATAATTCTTTCAATGATAATAATCAATTAGTCTTGATAAGAGGAATAGAGATGAATGATATTAAAATATTTACAAACAATATTTATAGCATTTAATTCACAATTTACCTAGTGGGCATGACAATTTAATAGCCTAGGGAAGGAAGTATAATCAATTCAATCACCAAATTTAAGAATTACCAAGTTTCCTTCATAACTACAAATGTCTTTTTTTTTAAGTGTATTTATTTATTTTGAGAGAGAAGGAGAAAGAGAGAGAGGGGGAGGAGGGAGAGGGAGGGAGGGAGGGAGAGAGACAGAGAGAGAGAGAGAGAGAGAGAGAGAGAGAGAGAGATGCACATGAGCAGGGGAGGGGCAGAGAGAGAGGCACAGAGAAAGAGAACCCCAAGCAGGCTCAGCGCTGCCAGTGTGGGGGTCCAAAGTGGGGCTCGAACCCAGGAACCATAAGATCATGACCTAAGCCAAAATCAAGAGTCAGACACTTTACTGAGTCACCCTAGCACCCTAACTACAAATGTCATTATTACTTAAATGGGGCAATCAGACCCTGAACCCCCAGGCAGACCAAAATAGTGCCAGTCTCTATATTTAAACAGAAGTGTATCTTCTAAAAATATCAAAATGAAATCTGCCCTGCACATTTTCCTATGACTTAGGTCTAAAGTGTTCTAGTCATTAATCTTTGATACATGTACCCAGTCCCTACATGTTGAACATTGTTCAATGGCAGTGACATGAAATGGTCCACAAAATCTTTTTTACTTTTTCTTCAACACTCTGCCCACCAAAATATCAGTCTCACTTAACAGGCCCCTGGGGGGAAAACATTTCTAAGTCAGTTTCTTTAATTTCCAATACCTAATAAGAAAAGATAGAGGCCCTAGGAGGCAAGTCACAATGGTGAGTTAGGTAACTGAAATAAATTCCAGGCCCACAGAGTCACCTGCAGGGCCACTGTGAAAAGCCACTCACAAACTTTTGGGCATCGGCTCATAAAGGTGCCCAGACAAGAGGTGGTAAATCCAATGGACACACTCAATGGGCGTTCACTAACATAGGACACACCGTAGAGACTCATGAAGACCGTTTGCCACACAAATACCCAGACAACTAAAGTCTTTACTGAACGAACAGAAACAACGAAATCCCAAACAAAGTCGCATACATGCTAAGCAATAGAAACCAGTTTCCATTTTTTTAATGTATAGTTTTTTACATTTTCTTGTAACAAAATAACTTTGGACAGATTGGCTATAATTATTATTTGCTTGGAGTTAAAGACTAAGCACTGAGAAGCGCTACAGGATGGTGATGAAGAGTGTGGCACCCACTTTTAATTTCTAGCCCTGGTGCTCACTCCCTGCGCTGAGCCAGGTAAGTTAGGTAGGCATTCCGTGCCTTGGTTTCCTGGTAAAAATGGGGATAATGATAGAAATGCCACATTCATAGGGTTGTCGTGAGAATGAAATGAATTCATGTGTGTACATCTCTATGTATATACACATATATGTGTATACAAACACATACGAATACACGGGGTCGGGGGAAGGTGTGTGGTGTGTGTAGAAATAATATTAAAAGTTAAATAACGATGCGCGTAGTAAGCATGCAAAAACCATTTAAGCTATACTTCTTATTCCTGCAACACTACTTATATACCAAATTACTTCATGTAGTGTTTCAGGTTCGAGTTAAGCAAACACTAAACGTGCAAATGTGTTTAACATGATGTGTTAGAGATTACTTAAACTTATCAGCTGATTCCAAACATCTGTGCCCATATGGCCACTGATGAACGATAAGCTTATCTGAGTGATTGAGTGATTTCAACCAGTACCTTCCCCCACTACACTCCCACTGGCAGGAAGAGGCCATAAGACAACCTGGTACATAAAGCACAAGGAGAATCTCTGAGTTGGGAAAGTACTTAACAGATTTGTACATAGCTGACTCAGGTGAATATTCCCAGTATTAAATGAGGCTTCTGTGAATCTATCATCAGCCTGAATTCTAATACTTCACTGCATGACTGAAAAGAAGGGGTGGAAAAGAGAGTAAGTGGCACTAAATTATCTCATTACTGTTTTTACACTAATTTGGTTTTTTTTTTATTTTTTTAACATTTATTTAGTTTTTGAGAGAGAGAGAGGGAGAGACAGCACACGAGCAGGGGAGGGGCAGAGAGAGAGGGAGACACAGAACTAGAAGCAGGCTCCAGGCTCTGAGCTGCCAGCACAGAGCCCAACGTGGGGCACAAACTCACCAGTGTAGCCATGAGATCATGACCTGAGCCAAAGCCAGCTGTTTAACCGACTGAGCCACCCAGGCACCCCTACACTAATTTGTTTTGATTAAAGTTTTCACCTCTATAAGCCTCCCTTTGAGAAACTGTCTTTTGCTCCAGAATGCCACGCCTGTCTCAATCTTATGCTTCCTCAATCTCCTGCTAACCCCCTGACTCCCGACCTGATGAAATCCAGCCAGAATCAGGCATGTGCCAACCAATTCAGAGACTGGAAACATGATCGACATCCATTCAGACAGACCTAGTAACTTGGGCCAAGAGATGTAGTGGTTATCTCCCTCAACAGTCTGCAGAAAGTCAAGAGCAAATGATGCAAGAGGCAACAGAGGACAAGAAGGAAGGTGGGAAATAGTAATAATGGCAAGGACAAAAGAACCTCTAACAGTACTAGCCAAACACTGTTAACTCACTGTATCTTCATAGCAACTCTACAGATCCACTCAAATGTCACAGAGCCATCAAGTTGCTTCTTAGTCCCCAAAGTTCACTTTTTTAAGATTTTATTTATTTATTTTGAGAGAGAGAGAGAGAGAGAGAGCACATGCACACACATAAATGGAGAGTGGGCAGACAGAGAGAGAAAGAGAGAATCCCAAGCAGGCTCCGTGCAATTAACACAGAGCCCAACACAGGGCTCAGACCCATGAACCATGACATCATGTCCTAGCCAAAATCAAGAGTTGGACACAACTTACTGAGCCGCCCAGGCACCGGAGTTTACATTTTCAAAACTTTACTTTAAAAGTTTGGGTCCAAAAACTGAAAAATAGATACAATGTCTCAAATAAATCTTACGGTATATAAAATCTTATGGTAAATAAAATATAGGCAAACCTACCAGACTCCTTTATTGAAGAAAGGACAAAGACAAAATAAGAAGCACAGGGATATTAGTAAACTAAATTACTCTTGGGGAACAATAATCTAAATCCCTAATCCATGCAAATGTCTCAAAAGTAAATAATTTAAAGCATTTTAGCAACCTATCCATAAGTGTCAAGATCTCTGGCAAAAGAGAACATGCAACGATAGAAACACGGCACTGCACTCAAACACACCCCAAAACAGCACTGCCTAGGGAAAGGCCTGATCACCAGATCACGATATTTAAAGGAGTGAAGTGCATATGGCTGAATTCAGAAAAATATGAAAGGTTAATTTTTAAAAGCATAATTAAAGGGGCGTCTGGGTGGCTCAGTCGGTTAAGTGTCCGACTTCGGCTCAGGTCACGATCTCAGAGTCCGTGGGTTTGAGCCCCATGTCGGTCTCTGTGCCGACAGCTGGGAGCCCGGAGCCTACTTCGGATTCTGTGTCTCCTCCCTCTATCTCTGCCTCTCCCCCACTCACACCCTGTCTCTGTCCCTCAAAAATAAATACACATTTAAAAAAAATGTTTAAGCCTAATTAAATATTATAAACATTTACTTTAATTCAAACAAATTTTAAACAAATTTGTTTTTCTATTTTTTCAGTAGACATTGCAAAGGAATTAGATGAAGCTATCTTTGTGCCCATCTTCTAAGCAAACACAAAAGGAGTTAAGAAAGAAGGAATACAATGAAGGAAGATTTTTCCTTAATAAACTGGGAGTGACAGAGAAACCCAGAGCACTGTATCATTACCAGATTACTGTGCAGCTTCATAACAGCTGCCAAATATTTCCAGTATATATTACAGAGTATTAAAAAATACTAAACGCAGGGGCGCCTGGGTGGCGCAGTCGGTTAAGCGTCCGACTTCAGCCAGGTCACGATCTCGCAGTCCGTGAGTTCGAGCCCCGCGTCAGGCTCTGGGCTGATGGCTCGGAGCCTGGAGCCTGTTTCCGATTCTGTGTCTCCCTCTCTCTCTGCCCCTCCCCCATTCATGCTCTGTCTCTCTCTGTCCCAAAAATAAATAAAAAACGTTGAAAAAAAAATTTAAAAAAAAAAAAAATACTAAACGCAGAGTACCTAAGCCAAAAATGAAACTCAGAAGGGATAACAGATCAGACAATGGTAAAACATAAGGACTTGAGGTCTGTCAAAAAAAAATAATCCCATCTGGAAGCTATTTTCAGGAAAGGAAAGAATAAAACCCAGAAAGAAAGCTTCTATTAAGAATTCCATACTGTGAGAATAGAAATACATACACACAACTATGGGAAAGTACCATGAGATATGATCATATAGCAAAGAGTTTCTTAGCAGGAAAGTCTGAGGACCTCATTTTTTAAATTAATTATAGAAAAGAAAGATAAGGGTAGATATTATCCTCATATTACAACAGTCTGATAACTTACTGAGATACCAGGATCTTTTAAATTTGCTGCTGATTTAAGGAAGATCACTAGAGAATTTTTTCCCATCTCTATTTTCAAAAATGATTTTATAAATTTGTTACGTGACTTACAAGAAAAGGATGCAACTCGTCAAAAGTCTGTTAGTCTAGGCATCACATATAGCTGAAGAGATAGTTTTAGCTTTCTCCCTATCATTCACTATCCCATTATGAGGTTCCAGAAAAAAGGTCTTTTGGGGCCTCAGGGCCAGGAGAAAAAAATACTATGTTTCACATTAGCAAACACCTTTTTAAAAAATTATGGATGGGTGCCTGGTAGGCTTAGTCGGTAGAGCACACAACTCTTGATCTCAGGGTTATGAGTTCAAGCCCCACACTGGGCATGGAACCTACTTTAAAAAAACAAATTAATTTCAAAAAAAATAATAAACATTCATGGATAATGTCAATCTTATTACTAACCATTCTCCTCTCTGCATTGCCTAATACAACACTCAGACAAATTTGCATACAAAGTTTAACGGTGGGACAGCAAGCAGAACTTCTATGAACTAACACCTCTTGGCCTTATCTAACTAATCAACTCATTCTACCCCCTCTGCATTTTTGTTGAGTTGTTTTTTTTTTTTTCAAATTCTACTCTTTATGTGACTTTCTGTAGGAGTCTGGAATAAGATGGAGTGTAATCTTTTAAGTATAACCAAAAACTTGTAAGACTTGACTAATAAACGTGTTCTCATTTATGAAATAGAAACACTTCCATCTTCCCCAAAGAATCACTGTAGGGAGGAAATAAAATCATGTATTTGAAAAGTTTCAGCACATAAGCTTATTAGCTCTTGGTCTCCTTCCACTCTTTTAGGAAATACTTTCTCAATATAAAATTAATTTTCCTTACGCGCTCTGGAGTTAGCAGGCAATCAATTCGTTCACACATTGCTAATTTTTATGGTGTAACTAACTGGTTACAATTTTAAAAGGTTAATGTATATCCAGATACTTCCCGTAAAAAACACTGACTCTGGCCAAGACTCCCAGACCTATATATTAGGTGAAGTAAAAGTTTAACAAATCCTGCTGAATTTTAAATGAGGGTCATGTCAATGAAGATACTGCTAACAAAGAGACTGGGATACTAATATATTTCCCAGACCTGCTAATTTCCGATGTTTTCTTTTAACCAAACCGCATTTCCCAACTCAAATGGCGCACCCAGGAGCCCGCTGAAACATAACCTACATGAATGAGAGCTAAGAGGTCAGTAAGTGCCAACCACCACCGCTTACGTCCAAATGAGAATCGATATCAGCCCGCGTGCCTTTTAATACAATAACGAAACAAGAGAAGCAGTGAAGGATGAAGCGCTTGGGGGAGACAGATCCTGAAATCCTTCAGCTGTCTCTTCCATTTTGGAGGGAGGGAGCGTACAGGGAACCGTCCTGATCAGGATGACAAGGAGCCACGAGGCACCGACTGCTGAGATGAGCCTACGCAGCTTACGTGAGTACGTCACAGTGTCCTCACCCACGGGTGGTCATCGCAGCTACCCACTCCTCGGGACCATCACAAAGCAGTTCCAAGGATCCTAAGGTGGCAGATCCCTACTAAGGCCACACTGCCACACTGGGGTATGCAGCCTGCCCACTGCATGACGACACCAGGCCAGAGTGGCAAAGGGGACTGAAACCCAGCCAGCACAGGGGCTCTGAGGAAAAGAACACCTTCTTCTTGGCACAGAGGCACAGCCCACTAAGTAGGTTGTGTCCATCACAATGTGTCTCTCCAGAAGAGATGCCTTTGTCTGATTGTCCACCTAGAAGGGCCACTTTGGCCAATATTCATAAAGACAAAATATCACCAAGCAGCAGCCCTACTAAATCCCCTAAACAGATCCCCTAAATTCACCACTTCTCTGATACCTCCTTCTGGAGCATCCATGGTGACTGCTACGAAAACAGGAACACGAGTCTGGAATGCAGCCCTAACCAAGTAGCGGCAGAACCTCAGCCAGTTTCCCCATCCCTGACCTCTTCCATCACACCAAAAACCCAAATCTTCCCCTCTCCACCCCACACTGTGCCCATGTCCTGCCCACATTCCCCTCAGTCCTGGAACAGTGCCCTGACCGATGGCCCCTGCCGGGCCTGGAGGAGGACCCAGGAAGCCGCAGGAAGGGGGATCATCTACAGATAAGGGCAAGCCCCAGACCCCACTTCCTGACCCTGCCGGGTGAACTAACAAGGCATTTTATCAAGACACAATGTTGTAAGGGGTCATTACTTCTAATGGCGCTTTTAGTGCTGTATTGTCTTTCAGCTACCATTAAATGTGAAATAGGATTCCACAAGCCAATCCGTATTCCAAAATTTCAAACAAGCAAATTAGAAACTTTTTATAGCAGGTAAGTGCCCAGGCCTTCAGTCCTAGCCTCCTCCTCTTGACCTCAAGCAAGTCACTGGACCTCACTAAACTTCAGTTTCCAGGAAAGAAAGAAAAGGAAGCAAGGAAGGGAGGAAGGGAGACAAAAAGGGGAAGGGATAATGAAATATCTTCCTCCCACATCTGTTGTGAACACTGCAAAATGCAGTACAAGAAAGCATCCGGCAGAGAGCAAACCCCGAGAAAAGAGTCCCTATCGCAGACACACAGTCCCTGGAATTCACGATGCCAGCATCCCAAAAGTTCTGGAAACCAAAGGTTTTGTCGTAACCCATTTGGCAGCAAAACATGACCTGAACTGCCCCTGGGGCTATTTATAACCTTGTTTGTGTCCCATGTAGTATGAATATTCATACACTTTGCTGCGGAAATATTAATATACTTAATTACAGGGTGCTGTTCCAAACTCCCCCAAAGACACTGCATAATATGTGATGTATGTACCCTAAGCTGTCTGAAAGTTTAAAAAAACATTAATCCTGAAACACACCTGGTTCCCAGGGTCTGGGATGAGAGATTGAGAGTGTATCATAACCCATCCGTCAATCCAGGAAGGCGGCGGCTCGCTCAATCTACCCAACAGCGGTCTTAGACGCCAAACTCCAACATTTCCCACGGGCAAGCGGTCCGGATTTCTGAGAGCAGCAGGGGCTCCGCCCTGGGACAGGTGAAATCAGCATCCTGGTCTCAGCTGGCCAGGCCCAGGGCCTGAGGAGGAAAGAGCCGAAGGCTGTGCAGAAAGGGAATGTGGAGACCTGGCCCAGCACAAGTACTCCGCTTGCTCTCGGGAGGACCCAAGCCATCAGGCACATTCGTGGAACTTGTTTAGTTACTTTTTTTTTTTTCTAGATTTTCAAAGTGAATCTAGTTTTCATTCCCAACACTGGCTCCCTTGAGTCTGGGCATACTGCCACTGAATCACAAGGGCCACTCAAAGGGTTGTTTTTTTAAGCTGTTGAAAACATTAAGCTAAATAAGTGAATATTCTCCAGCCTCCCTCACTGTGCCCTTATACATCCTCACCATCCATTAAAATGACACTCCGTTCATTCCAAAAATATGCCACTCTTAGTAGATTATATATGTAATGTGTACACTATAAATGATAAATATGAGTATTAATGAAACTGCAGCAAGGGGAAAGTGGAAAACTAAGAAGTACATCAAATTACTGTTTCTCTTTAGAGGACCACTCAAAGACCGAGACTACAGAGGCCCTGCCTGAAACACCACCTTTTCAAAGGCTCTTATTCTGGCCCCCTTCCAGTCCCACCCCTCCCTATGGGACAGAGACATCGCAGAGCCAAGTGGATGGACATGGGTACACATGGAGAGCCCATACAACCTCTTTCAAAACATACACTAGGCATCCAGGCTCCTTATAATCCCACCCAAATGAGCCCTGAGCTCGCTTCCCAAGGAGCTCACTTCTCACACCACTGTTTGCAAGTAAGACAGGAGAGAGACCCCAGATGTCTGGCCAGGGAGACCACCGACTTGTGTGTGCAAAGCCCTCGTCAGTACAGAATGAAGCCCCCGTGACAAAACAAAGGAGAAAGTCTGAGCCAGCTCTCTCCCCCCACCATGCTCTGGCACAGAACTCCGAGGAGTTGGAGAATTCTAAATTCAAACATGGCTCACCAAGTTGTTATAAATAAAAGTATATTTAGCATTATCCATTCTCCCTTTTTTTTTTTTTTTTTTTTTTGGTCAGAAATCCAGCCCTCTCCCCTCTCCCGGTCAGTTTTAGCTCAGCACAGGGCTGCCTCACCGCAAAACACATTTCTCAAGGTCCGCTGCAGCCAAATGAGGCCATGTAACTTAGCTGCCACCAGCGGGATGGCAAGCGAATTGTGCATGCAACCGCTAGGTCACATCCTTTAAAAAGGAAATTGTTTTTTTTCTCCCTTCCTCTCTTCGCCTTCCTTTGGACTACAGCTTGGACATAGTATTGAGGTGCCAGCCACAACCGAGAAGATGAGACAACAACGTGGGATGCCAAATAACAAGAAAGAAGGGACCAGGATCCCTGAGAGGCCGTATGGAGCAGAGCCACCAATATCACTCATCAAGTCTGAACTGTAAGGTGAGAGAGAAATAAACCTTGATCTTTTTTGAGCCGCTGAATTTTGACATTTCTTTTGGTACATGAGTGCAGCCTCTCTCTCACTAATACATTTGCAAATGACCTAAATAAACTGGCTGTAAATCAGATTTCGAGGAGGTATGTATGCTAAGCCATACCAAGAGTCAACTAGTGGGGTCCCAGACAAAAGACCACAGTACCAAGCCTTTGAAAAGGAAAAAAAGAAAGAAAGAAAGAAATGGGGGAAAGGGGGAGGGATTTTATAGGAAGGCAGTTATTTTTTTAAAAATCCTACCAGAAAAATGTGTCAAATATATGGCAAACACACAAGAAAAAAATAAATGAGTTCCATATGGAAGTTAATCATGCCACCTAAAAGTGTATAAAATGACCTGAAAATGCTCTGTCTATCCTAGAATGTCTTCACAGTAAATACAAAGAGAAAAAGCTTTAAAGCAAAATTCTGGGGTTGCCTGAGTGGCTCAGTTGGTTGAGTGTTAAACTCTTGCTTTCGGCTTAGGTTATGGTCCCAAAGTGGTGAGATTGGGCCCCTGAGTCGGGCTTCACGCTGAGCCTGCTTCAGATTCTCTCTCTTTCTCCCTCACAGCCCCTCCTCTACTTGCACACTTGCTCTCTCTCTTGCTGTCTCTCAACAAATAAAATTTAAAAAAAAATTTAGGGGCACCTGTGTGACTCAGTCGGTTGAGCATCCGACTCTTGATTTCAGCTCAGATCATGGTCTCAGGGTCATGGGCTTAAGCCCCGAGTCAGGCTCCACACTCAGCATGAAGCATTCACACTTGGTATTCTCTCTCTCTCCCTCTGTCCCTCTCCCCTGCTCATGTTCACTCTCTCTGTCTCTCTTTCTTCCCCTCAAATAAATAAAAATTAAAAATAATTTTTAATAAATAAATAATCTAAATTTTTAAAAAAAGCAAAATTTTGGGGGCACATGGCTGGCTCAGTCGGTAAAGCATTGTGACTCTTCATCTCAGGGTCATGACTTCAAGCCCCATATTGGGCATAGAGTTGACTTAAAAAATAATAATAATAGCAATAATAAAAAGCAAAAATTCTGGATGTACTTAAGAAATATTTACATATATTAACATCTTTAATTTTTATAACACAAAGAAGTAGGTACTATTACTACCCTCAATTTATTGATAAGGAAACTGAGACACAAAGCAGCTAAGCAATTTGCCCAAGTTCACAGAGCCAAAAGGTGGCCATGCTTAGATTCAAAACCACATCTGAATAGTGATTCAGAGCTATTGTATACAATATACAAGAGCTATTGTATACAAGATACAAGGCAGGGCTAATAAAATGTTTAAATACCGTAGCGTCTTCTTATTCTGCTTTTCAAATCTTGTATAAAATAATAACATCATGCTATACTTGACACTTAACCCAATTTAGAGATAACATGTTTATCCCAAATGCTATCATACAATCCCTTCTGTAATCCCCAAAACAATATTGTTTGGAAGAATCCAAGTGTGTACAATATTCGGGAAGGTCACAAGATCAGTTCAGACAAAACCGAAATTACAACAAGAAAGAAGGTAACAGAACGCGACCCTTCGCTGGCATCGCTCTGACGATGAAGCATTAACAATGTGGTTCTCCAGAGCTTATAAAGTGATCAGTGTGAGGTCAGCTAGTGCACACTCCTACCCTTACAAACAAATCAATTAACTGTACAGACTGAGTGATTTATTCAAGGTCATAAAGCTAGTTATTTGCAGAAACAAAACAAAACCTAACTCCTCTCTGAGACTAAGGTAAGACCTTTCTTATTAATAGGGCATGCAAGTCCCCTAGAATTTATTAACTAAAGCAGTGATTTTATTTATTTTGTTTTAAGATTTTATTTTTAAGTAATCTCTACAACCAATGTGGGGCTCGAACGTACAACCCCGAGATCCAGAGTTGCACGCTCCACCGCCTGAGCCAGTCAGGCGCCCATCAACTAAAGCAGTAATTTTAAATTATGTTCCAAACCCATGAAGAACCCTCAGGGGCCTGGGGTGATCTACCTGCCAGTCCCATCCCCCAAACCCTGCTTTATAGAAAGCTACACCCTGCCTGTCCACTCTGATTAAAGAGAATAGCAATGCACTGTCACATTCCTAAAATGAGCCTCCATCTAAGACTTGTTTCCAGAAGGACTTCTGAGACCAAACAGAGTTAAGAAAGGAAAAAAGGAAAGTGAGGAAGGAAGAAAAGGAGGGAGGGAGGGAAGGAGATGGGGGAGGGGAAGGAGAAGAAAGGGAGGATGCGAATCAGTTAACAAAGCAAAATATTAGCCCACTTACTTTCGAGAACCCTATTCTGGGGCCCTTTCGGCATGCTTAACCTAAAGAAAGCTTACTACTGCCAGAATTCATCTCCTAGAAAAACTATCACCATCATTTCATTAAATAGGTATTTTCATGCCAAATAAAAAATTAACATATTCTCAGAATAAAGAACAAACTTGGAAAGAAAGTGCAGCTGACAGCCCAGCAGTGACACACATCTCCATGACACTGGCCTAGTCTTCTCATTTCCCGACTGTTGAAAACATCAAGTGGTCTGCCAATCAGCATTTGGGAAACAGTCACAGGCTAGTTAATCAATCAGTACAATAAAGATCAAAATGATATGTGTCTCAGGGATTACACATTTGTTGAAAGCAATAAAAAGCACAATTTGTTTAGTCACTCAACATCTATTTATTGGGCATATGCTATGTGCCAAGTACTTTTCTGGATACTAGTGATTCAACCCAGACAACCATGTCCTCTGGAGCTCACATTCTGTTTGAGAGACATCAGCATGCCAACCAGTAAACTGTCAAGCATGCTGGTGGCTGATAAGTGCCATGGAACAGAATAAAGCCGGGGAAAATGGTGCAGAGTAGAGTGAAGAAGGGAGGCTTTGCAGTTTTCACTGGTGGTCTGGTAGGTCCTGGAGAGGAGGGAGTCCCCCATATGGTCACCTGAGGAACGAGTGCTCCAGGCAGGGGCCACCAAGGCAAAGGTCCTGAACTGAGAGACCTTCACCCGTGAACAAGGAGCAAAAGGGTAAGGGGAGGCGAAGTTGGGCAGGATCACCCAGGACCCTGGAGGTCACTGTAAGGTCTTTAGGCTTTAAAAAAAAATTTTTAATGTTTATTTATTCTTGAGAGAGAGACAGAGTATGAGTGGGGTAGAGAGGAGGGAGAGAGACATAGAATCTGAAGCAGGCTCCAGGCTCCAAGCTGTCGGCACAGAACCCGACATGCAGCTCGAACTCACAAACCGTGAGATCATGACCTGAGCCCAAGTCCAACGCTTAACCGACTGAGCCACCCAGGCGCCCCTCTTTAGCTTTTATTGTTAGGTAAAATGGGAGGTCACTGCAGAATTGTGAACCCAGGGTGATACGGATCTACTTCAGTTTTCAAGAGGCTCACTCTGCTGCTGGCTGAGACCAGCCTTCGTGGGACAAAGGGGAAAGCAGGGAGACCAGTAAGGAGGGGACTGCAGAAACTGAGGTAAGAATAACGGTGGCCTACAACAAAGCGATAACCGTGGAGATGATACAATGCAACTAGATTCTGGATAAACAGACTGGATGTGGTTATAAGAAAAAAAAAAGACTACAAGGATGCCCCCAAAATGTGCAACCTGAACAACTGGAAGAATCAGATTGCCTTTAAGAAGGAGAGGCAGGAGTGTGGCATCAGGTTTGCCTTACAGGGAGATCAGGAGTTCAGATTTGAACAAGCATGTGGAGATGTCTAGTGTACAAAAGGAAACAGAGGTATGCAGTCCAGGGGTGCCTGGGGGGCTGAGTTGGTTAAGCATCTGGCTCTTGATTTCAGCTCAGGTCATGATCTCATGTTTCATGAGACGGAGCTCTGCATCAGGCTCTGTGCTGCTCTGCATCAGGCTCTGTGGGATTCTTTGTCTCCCTCTTTCTTTGCCCCTCCCCTGAACTCTCTCCCTCTCTCTCTCTCTCTCAAAAAGAAATAAATAAACATTAAAAAAAAAAAAAAAAGGAAGTATGCAGTTCAGCAGGAGTCAGCAGGAGATCACTGGGTCAGAGCTAGCAATATGAGTCCAGGATTCAGATGGTGTTTCAAACCAAAAGATGGGAGATGACAAAGGGAGCAAGTGGGACAAAGAGGAAGTCCAAGTACTATGCCCTCCAACGTTAGGAAGAAGAATCAGCAAAGGAGAACAAGAGGGACACCAGGAGAGTGTGGGGCATCCTCGAAGCCAAGTGAAGAAAGTGTTTCATGGAGGGTGGAATGATCAACTTTGTGTTGATGCTACTGACAGAGAGAGTAAAAACTGGAAACTGACCCCTTCATTTAGCAACAGGGGACTCTGTAGCAACTCTAAGGGCACTTTTAGTTGAATAGTTTTATGCCTATTTAAAGTGGCTTCAAGAGAGAATGAGTGGAGAGGAATTGCAACCGTGGGCATATAAAACTCTTGAGGAAGTCTTTCAAAAAGGGCAACAGAAAAATACGGTGGTAGCTGGAGAGAGAGGTGGGATCAAGGGCACGGTTATTTTAGGAGAGGAAAAATAATACTTTCTATGCTGTTGGAAAGGACCCACTAGAGAGGGAATAGTACAGATGCAGAGGAGAGAAGGGAGAGGTCCTTGAGCAAGCAAGAGGATGCATGGTTGGGGTGGCCTTGAGAAAGTGCCGGTTGGAGGCAGATGTGGTGTTGGACCCTGGGGATTCCTCTTCAGTTTACTTCAATTTTCTTAGTACAAGAATAGGCAAAGTCATCAGCTAAGCATCAGGATGGGGAGGAAGGGGTGAATGTTTCCGGAAAGAGAAGACGTGTGAAATAATAATGTAGAACAGCGGAAGGGCGATTGTCAGGCAGCCTTAAGGTCTCTCAGGTGAACATGAATTTCACTGAAGTAAAGCATTAGGGTTGTTTTCCTCCAGCCTTGTTCCTCTGCAGGGGCTGGTACAGAGTAGGTGAAGAGTCAGATTTAGCCAGGGGTGGAGTCTGACACAACTGTGATGAAACAGGAAAGACAATGAAAGCAAAGGAGTGATTGTGATTGACCACGGAATCTCAGTGAGCGCAAAGAGGGGACACGAAGGGATGAGCAACAGCCTAAGGGTGGCAAGAGCAGTGGGTTAGAGATCCCACTGCATCAGAGATGGCTGGAACGGTGATACAAAAGGAAGTGAGCCAGAAGTAGAAGATGCGGTGGGCAGTAAGCGTGACAATTAAAACGCAGATCGTGGAGGGGCTGCAGTCATAACTGATGATATGGTTTTGCCAGGATATTACCACCGCAGCAGAAGCCAGGCTCACAAGAAAGAGAAGTTCAAAACCGAGAGACAACTGTTGGAAGGATCATCCTGAAATCACTAAACAAGAGTAACTTTTAGAGACAGTGACCCAGGAGCTGAAGTCACCCAGAAGTAAGAGGTTACGATGGGGGAACCGAGTGGCATCTCAACGATGAGGTCTTGCTGGTGATGCAATTTGATGACATGAGGTTTAAGGTGGGGGCAGGGGGTCTGATCCGGATGTAAAAGGAGGAGCAATCAGGGAGCAGAGTCCTCCAATGAGAACTACTACTACTTTTACTCCATGAGTATGAAAGAGACTGGCCTGTTTTCAGGTGACAAATATAACAACAGTTTTGAAAAAAGAAATTACCTTTGATGTGAGAAAAACTAAGGCATTGTGATATCCACTCCACCTGAGCTTGATGAAGCATAAGTTCCATTAATTAAAAAAAAAAATCTGAACCAGACTGTTAATTAGTAATTTACGTCTGATTATTTGCCACTTTTAGCAACAAAAGAGAAAGATTCATCAACAAATAAAAATTCATTATATGCAAAACTGGGTCAAATATTATCGGAAATTTTGCCCTTCAAACTTTGTGTCTACTCATCCTAATTCTAGCAATGAGGTCCTTTGCCTCAAATGGCTCTGAGACAACAGGAGCTATAACCTAATGTCCAGGATCTAAGTTGTATCAATAGTGTGGATCTTAATCTCATGCCAGAGTATCAACTGCCCATTTCATTTCCAGCAAAAAAAGAATGAGGGGCACCTGCGTGGCTCAGTTGGTTGAGCATCTGATCTCTGCTCAGGTCATGATCTCACAGTCTGTGGGATTGAGCCCCACGTCAGGCTCTGTGCTGACAGCATGAAGCCTGCTTGGGATTCTCTCTCTCTCTCTCTCTCTCTCTCTCTCTCTCTCTCTCTCTCTCTCTCTCTCTCTCCACACCCCCCCCCTCACCGCTCACTCATGCATGCTCTCTCTCAAAATAAATAAAATTAAAAAAAAAAAAAAGAAACCCCTTACAAGCCACAGCCCTAACAAGACTCAACTTGTTGGTGGGTCATAGGCCTCCTTTAACAATGTGATAAAAACTGTGGGCACTTTTGCCCAGAAAATGTGCAGAGGCACATTTGTAAAAAAAAAATTGCATCCACTACAAGCATTCTTGATAACCCCTCCCACTTCTTCCATAAGCCCACCAGGTCAGCTGATACAAGTACCTGTATCTGCTAAAAATAATAAAAATCAAAAACTACTTCTTAACTCCTCATCTTCCACGGTCCTTATCTACCATCTCTTAAATTCTTTCTCCAGGGGCACCTGGGTGGTTCGGTCAGTTAGGCATCTGACTTCGGCTCAGGTCACGATCTCGAAGCTTGTGGGTTCCAGCCTCGCATCAGGCTCTGTGCTGACACCTTGGAGCCTGGAGCCTGATTTGGATTCTGTGTCTTCCTGTCTCTCTGCCCCTCCCCCCACTGGTTCTCCCTCTCTCTTTCTCTCTCTCTCTCTCAAAAATAAATAAACATTAAAAAAAATTTTTTTTTGTTTTAATTCTTTCTCCAGATGCTCATTCTAGGGTCAGTCAAAAATCTCAGGAAATTGGGGTGCCTGGGTGGCTCAGTCGGGTTAAGTGTTAGATTCTAGGTTTCAGCTCAAGTCAAGATCTCACAGTTCATGGGTTCAAGCCCTTCATCAGTCTGACTGGCAGTGCACTCAGCCCAGACCCCGCCTCTCTCTCTGCCCCTACCCCTCTCGTGTGCACACTCTCTTTCTCTCTAAATAAATAAATAAATAAACTTAAAAAAAAGTAAAATCTTTAAAATAAAAAATTAATAAAAGTAAGTTTAAAAAAACAATGTCTTTTATAGATAGACTAGATAAAGTAGATAAATGTAGATACAGACTCAAATAAGTTCTTCCCTAACAATCTCCACAACATAAGACAGAGCTGAATCTTTTTTTTTTAATTTTTTAATGTTTTTTATTATTTATTTTTGAGAGAGACAGAGACAGAATGCGAGTGGGTTAGGGGCAGAGAGACAGGGAGACACAGAATCCAAAGCAGGCTCAAGGCTCTGAGCTGTCAGCACAGAGCCCAACATGGGGCTTGAACCCACAGACTGTGAGATCATGACCTGAGCCAAAGTCAGCCGCTTAACTGACTGAGCCAGCCAGGCGCCCCAGATGGAACTGAATCTTAAAGAAAGCCTAGATTCACAACCAAAAGTGACAATTAAACTGGCCAAATCAAAACCTTAGACACCACCAATGCCCAACCCAACAATGCATAGTTTTCAAATGAGACCTTTTATTTTGTCTTAAAGGTCAAGGGAACCACCATTCTGAGATAACAGGTTACACACCAGAATTTAAAGTTAGCCTACTGAATATAAGCATTTCCAAGATGGAACTCAAAAGAAAAACAATACAATAACAGCCTTTTCTTTCTCCTATTACCCAAACCTCCACAGCAAAGCATCATATTAAGAAAAGCATCTGTTACTTAAGTAATTATGATTTCTAAGCATCCCAGCTTTATTGACTAAACTCCAATGACCTTTCCACTATTTAATTATTCCCTAAATGAAAGGTATTTCTCAACATCTGTTCTTAATTTATTTTTAATTTGCATTTACTCTAGCCTATCTGTTGGAGCTGAAATTAGTAATATAGTATGGCATTATCTTCACACAGTCACATGAAACATTCTGTTCTTCAATCAAAGTTCCTCTGAAATAGTTTTCCAGACTCCTTTCACATACGGATTTTCTTTTAGCTGTCCAGGACTATTATCTGCACTTAAGACGAGATTAATATTACCTTTATTTTGTTACCATTTCAAAGAACTTTTATATTATACTAAATAAACATGAACAAACTTTCTCTTTCTTCACATTTTAATTAATCTAATTTTTTCCTGAAGCAAGACTTTTCTTTCAAAACATACTTAAAGGAAAAAGTACAGGGGTGCCTGGGTGGCTCAGTCAGTTAAGCATCCGACTTCAGCTCAGGTCATGATCTCGCGGTCTGTGAGTTCAAGCCCCATGTCGGGCTCTGTGCTGACAGCTCAGAGCCTGGAGCCTCTTCAGATTCTGTGTCTTTCTCTCTCTCTCTCTCTCTCTCTCTCTCTCTCTCTCTCTCTGCCCCTCCCCCACTCACCCTCAGTCTCTCTCTTTCTCTCTCAAAATAAATAAACATTAAAAAAAGAAAAGAAAAAGTACAAATGCTATTGAAATAACTCAATTCAAAGTTACCGAAACAAACTGACCAAGAGATAACACTTTAGAAAAACAGCAGTAGTCAATGTAATTGATGAGTAATTAAAGCTACCTTTAAAATGTAGAAATTAAGCAAGTTAAGAAAATTAATTCTGGGGCACCTGGGTGGCTCAGTCAGTTAAGCGTCTGACTCTTGATCTTGGCTCAGGTCATGATCTCACAGGTAGTGGGATCAAGCCCCGAGTTAGGCTGCTTGCTGACAACAGAAGCCTGCTTGGGATTCTCTGTCTCCCTCTCCTTCTGCCCCTCCCACTTGCACACGTGCATGAGCTCTCTCTCTCTCTCTCTCTCTCTCTCTCAAAATAAATAAAAAAAAAAAAGAACTATGTCCTTAGGCAAAATAAATCAGCTTAAAAAAATTAATTATGGAGGAAGAGCTAATAATTAAAAGTGCTGAGAACCCGAATTAAACACGATTTGAAAAAAACCTATGCAGCCAATTGAAAAACATAAAACCGATCCTGTGAAAGTGAGGTTTACATGGCAGCTTCATATATGTTGTTACTAACTGCTAACCATCTTTCAAATCCTTTCCCTACTCATCTCCACTTGTACCGCTTTGGTTCAGGCCCCCATAATCTCTACCCTCAATTATTTTCATAACCCTTCCCCACTCCCTGCCTCCCCCCAACTCTGCTCCCTTACTAAATTTACCTTTCACACTGCCAACCAAGTCATCTTTCTGAAAAATAGTACTAAGCCCATCATTAACCCACTAAAACTCCTGTGGTGGCTCCCTGCAGTGAAATCTTTAGCCTGCTTCAGAAAAGCTTTCAAAATCTGGCCCCAACCTATCCCACCATCCACAAGGCCCCAGCCATACTCATCTACCAGCAACAGACTCAAAATGCATTGCTCTTTTCCATCAACCTGCCATGTCCTTCCCTCACTGTCCACATGCCTACCTCCTGAGCATCCTTCAAGGCACGCTTCAAACTCCCCCCCTGTTAAGGTGCTACCACCAACCCTACCCTCATTCTCACCAAGACAAGAGTTTCTCCTTCCTCCTTCCATGTTCCCGTGGCCTTGTGTGCATTGCCCTGTTTCTTGTACAGGATTTCTATTTATTTCTCTCCTCCCAACTAGCCTGGGAGCACCTTAAGAACAGACATGTGTCTTGCTCACCTCTGAGCCCATCACCTAGCACTAATGTCGGAACAAGAGACATTTGCTGAGTGAATAAAGTATGTATATAAGCAAGTCTGATTTTTTTGTAACCATTAGCATATATAGTAAGCCTTCATTGTGCACTTACTGCATGTGGAGACTAAGCTGAAGGCTGGCATCAGAAAATCAGATTAGGGGAGCATGGACCATACACAAGCAAGAACAGCCAAAAATAGAAATAGAGACTGAACAAGAGGGAGAGATTGATTCTGGCTCAGTGATCGAAGAGTAGAATGCCTTGTGGCATTTATGCTGTTTGAAGAATGGAGGTCTCCAAACTGGCAGCTTAGGAGGGGTAAAACAACCAAGCACAGAAAACAAAGCAAGCTACATCACAAAGTCAGGAAAAGGGCTGTGGGCAGTACTCACATGAAACCATGCGCCTCCTTCACAGCCTATTGGCTTGGGGGGGGGGGGGGGAGGGGGGCTGCTAAATAGGTAAGATGGTGGCAGACATCCCTAAATGTTTCATTTAAACATACATGCAGGGGTGCCTGGGTGGCAAGGAGAGTCCAAAGAAACAGCAGAAATAGTTCCTAGGGCAGGAACAGTGGGCACAACGTACATTCCAAGGACATGGGAGGGGATGAGGAGCCTCTGATCGGCCAGGTCCAGCTCGCAAGTCAGTTAGTGGTCACATCCTCTCAATGCCTTCCTCCAACAGGTTAATATTCAAAATATATAAAGAACTAATACAATTCAATAGCAAAAACAAAAAAAATCTGATTTAAAAACGGGCAGAGGATCTGAATAGATATTTTTCAAAAGAAGACGTACAAATGGCCAACAGGTAGATAAAAAGGTGCTTAACATCATTAATCACTGAGGAAGTGCAAATTAATCACTGAGGAAATGTAAATCAAACCCACAAGGAGTTATCACTTAATACCTCTTAGAATAGTTACTAGCAAAAAAAGACAAGAAAAATGGGGCACCTGGTGGCTCGGTTGGTTGGGTGTCCCAATTCTTGATTTTGACTTGGGTCATGATCTCATGGTTCATGGGTTTGAGCCCACACTGGGCTCTCCCTCTTCCCCCACTGTCAGCACAGAGCCTGCTTGGGATTTGCTCCCTCCCTCTCTCTCTGCCTCTCCACCAATGCTCTCTCTCAAAATAAACATTTAAAAACAGAAGACCAGAAAAAAAAAAAAGGTTGGCAAGAAAGTGAAGAAAAAACAAAATCTTGGTGCACTATTGGCAAGAATGGAAATTGGTACAGCCACTATGGAAAATATGGAAGCTGCTCAAAAAACAGAACTAAAAATAGAACTACCATAAGATCTAGAAATTCCACTTCTCTGTATTTATCCAGAGAAAACAAAACACTAACTTAAAAAGGTATACGCAGCCCTATGTTCATTGCAGCATTATCTACAACAGCCAAGACATGAGAACAACCTGAATGTCCTTCAATGGATGAATGGATTAAAAAAAAAAAAATGTGATGTATACATACAATAATTATTCAATCATAAAAAAGAAAGAAATCCTGCCATTTGCAACAACATGGATGGGCCTTCACAAAGGGCATTATGCTAAGTGAAATAAGCCAGACAGAGAAAGACAAATACCATACGATCCCTGTTGTATGTGGAATCTAAAACACCATCATCACCACCACCACCATGAAGCTCAAAGATACAGGGAATTGATTGCTCGTTGCTAGAGATGGGGACGGGGGATGGGTGAAATAGATGCAGGTGGTCAAAAGGTACGAATTTCCAATTATAAAATAAATAAATCATGGGGGTGTAACGTACAGCACAGTGACTACAGTTAAATGATACTGTATTATACATTCAACAGTTGCTAAGAGAGTAAATCTTAAAAGTTCTCATCTCAAGAAATAAAATTTGTAACTATCTATGCTAATAGTGTTAACTACACTTACTGTGGTGATCATTTCAAAATATATACAAAAAAAAATCATTACACTACATTTGAAACTAATATAATGTCAATTATATCTCAATTTTAAAAAGACAATATATCTTAAAACTGGCAATATAACAATTGAAAAATGAATCGGTTACAACTTAAAACCAAATTTTGTTTTTAAGTCTATTTGTTTGGGAGTAGATTTTGTTGGTTTTATTTTGTGGTCTGTTTCAAATAACTCTGAGAAGCCTCCTTCCTAAGTAGTTCGTTGAAACTTCCCCATACCTCCCACATGGCCAACCTCTACACAAAAGTCTCTATTCAGATAGAAATTATCATCCTGTTTATGCCCTACCAGGTGCTCCCTTTTTAAACCTCAATCTTAAAAATGTCCCCAGGAACAGGTCCCCTTAAATTCTGACACATGATGTCAAATTCCACACAGTGACATATATAACAGAAATTACATATTTTGAACCACCTAAAGCTTAATCAATGAAGAAATTAAAATCTCTTTCTATATCTTCAAAGAGGTTAAAGATTAGAGCTCAAAGACATAACTCAAGGTCTATAAGAAAGTGGGAGTTGGGTTTGGCTTGGTTTAGTTAAATGAATACGAGGACATGTCAAGACCTCTGGGGTATATTTACGGATCCTCAAAGGAACTTGCTAGAGTGGCCCAAAAGTCACTTCACTGTTAATTCATCTTTGACATAAAAACAATTATTCATTTTTTAAAATGCACTCATTTTAAAAGAATGATAGGCAAATTACTTTATATCAAAAGAAGTCTAGTTATATTAAATATAAGTATTAGATGCCACCTATTGAAAATTACAAAAACAGGGGTGCCTGGGTGGCTCAGTCAGTTAAGTGTTCAACTCTTGATTTTGGCTCAAGTCATGATCTCATGGCTCGTTAGCTCAAGCCCTGTGTCAGGCTCTGCGATGATAGTGCAGAGCCTGCTTGGGATTTTCTCCCCCTCTCTGCCCCTCCCTTGCTCGTGCTCGCTCTCTCTCTCTCTCTCTCTCTCTCTCTCAAAAATAAATAAACTTTAAAAAAATAAGTAAATTTTAAAAATAAAATTACAAAAACAGGGAGGGAAATACATGTGTAATATTGTCTCCAACCTTAAAGAATATAAGTAAACTAGCAAAATATCGTTTATGTTTTATACTTTATATCACATCTTTAGAAATCACCCCACATCAATAAAAAACTGGTGAATTTTTTACTTCAAATTATTCCACTGTATGAATAAATTATAACTTAACTAAAAAGAAAAAAAAAAGGAAAACCAGCATACAGGATTAGACACGAGAATCTCTTCTCCACCATGAGTCAAAAACATACCTGTCTTAGGAATAATTTCTTAGAAAATATACACAATAAGTTTTTACAGTGAATTGATCAGAGGACTCCATGTAAGACTTCAGGATATGGCATAGGCTTACAGCAGGAAGAGGTTAAGTACAATGAGCTGAAGACCAAGGAACTCAGTAAGAAGTATTTTGCTGCCGAATATTTTGGTATGATCTTCTGGTTTAATGGACCAGGAGAAGAAATGTACCAAATTTCATCACTCTCCTCCCCCACTCTCCATGGTTTTACCTTTGCTCAATATAACCCAAACTCTTCAAAATACAAAGCAAAAGAAAAAATGTCCAATACAAGAATCAATTGCCTTTTTTAAATGTTCAAAGGGAAGTAGAGAAAGAATCTTCAACATTTGACTACAGTTCTTCCTCACTCCTCTGAAATGCACACACCATTTTCACTTTAGTTCCAAAAGTCTTCAACCTGCCTTCCTTCTCCATTCATCAAAGGGGCTTGCTAAAACTCCAGATGCCCAGTCCCCACCCCACAGGACTGAATCAGAACCTAGAAGATGGTTCTGATGTGCAGCCTGAGTTAAGAATACCACGTGGGATGGGGGCACCTGGGTGGCTCAGTTGGTTGAGCATGCAACTCTTGGTTTTGGCTCAGATCGTGATCCCAGGGTCATGAGATCAAGTTCTGATTCTCATCCTTTCTCTCTCTCTCTCTCTCTCTCTCTCTCTCTCTCTTTCTCTTTCTCTCCCTCTGCCCCTCTCCCCTGCTTGTGCTCGCTCTCTCTCTCTCCCTCTAAAAAAAGAATACCACACAGGATGAGCCTAAAACCCAACTTTCAAAATAAAAGCATACATATCCATCTATGTAATTACTGAATTAACATTAAATAACATGATTTACACATAGCCTGTGAAAACCAATCAGTGAATATCAACCTCAAAATGCTATCCACACCCCCCATTCTATATATATATATATATATATATATATATATATATATACATACACACACATATATATATACATGTATACACACACACACACACACATACACACACACACACACACCAAAATCTTAACTAGAAAGTGGAATGGAAGATATTCTCAAATATTAAAACTGTGGAATTAAAAAAAAATATCTAAACAGATAATACTTTTTAAACTACAGTGGAAGCATTCATTTCAAAGCTGTACCACTTTAGAGACACAAAGTCAATTTTTAAATGAGGTTCTCTGCTACATAAGAAATGTTATTATGTGCTTTCTCTGCTCTTTGGAAAAAGTTTTTTGTTACATAATTAAATGTTAAAATTACTGAACTGGACAGAAATCATAGTAACTACCCAGCCGCCACCCCCCCCCATCAAAAGAAAAGTTCATTTGAAAATATTCATCTATGAAATATTAGTCTTCTGCTTTACACTTTGAGCTCAATGGCTATGATAGAAATGATTTTTTTTTTAAAGAAACTGAGTTCTCAAAATCAATGTGAGATTATACCACCCCAAACCTTAATCATTGCTGCCACATGAGCACACACAAAAAAATTCCCCCTATTAACCAGACCAGGAGTACAAGCTCCTGGATAAGACCCACAGTATTTAAGTAAACCTCAGGTATGCGGTTGTTCAAAGGCCCCAGTGCAAAGGCTACGCGAAAGGTGAAAAAGACCTGCCTCCTGTAGTTGACAGGTGTAAATCCAAGGGCAGAGGAAGCAAAAGTGAAAGGGCTAGAGTTGGCTTAGTTTTCTCAGTCCAAGAGCCATCATTTCAAGAATAAATATATATTAAAAACTCACAATGACTCACATTTCAAATCCTGAATTGAGTATATTTATTATTAAACAGTTAAGGCATACAAAAAAATAAAAATAGTAATATAGTAACTACCTCTGCCTCCACACACAGCTTAAGGGAAAACAGTCTAGCCCCTACATCTGAAACCACCTGAGTATCCTTTCACAATTAAATTTTAACTAATATTTACAACTGCTGCAATAATCTTGCGTGTTCGCTTGTTCCCAGAAAATCATCCTATCAGCCTCTGGTTCAAACTTCTGGCCTCAAGTAAGGTTCAATAAAATTGAGTTTTCCATTCTGTCCATATAATTAATGCACCTCCATCGCTTAGAACATTCTCAGCAATTCATGTTTTCCATTTGGGAATGGGTCACCTACAGAGCTTCCACCACCACAGTAACAGATCATGAGAATCACATTAATACAGAAGGCTCTTCTAGAACTGCACTCCTTCAACGTAATGAGGCGACAACATGGAGAATATTTTTATACGCATTACAAGAATAGCTGCACTTCTCAGTCAGAGTTGAATTTCCATCAGGGTTACCGTCCCTCACCACAAATCCCCAGGGCTCATGGAAAAAAACAAACCTGTTCAAAGAGCCCGCTCCAAAGCATAGGTATTCCAGCCAAGTAAAGCTTCGGGGGGGGGGGGGGGGGGGGAGAATAATTTTTCATAGTCCTTCAAGCTATTTAGAAAAATCCCCTCACAGATATTTCTTTAAATGAAAGAGAAAAGGAGATCAAGGACTCCCTAAATGCAACATAACCAGTGTCCTTCCTAAAGAAAGGCCACTGAAAGAGAAACAAATAAGGTAATCTTCCTCATAATTTTCATAAAACTGAATCTTGTTAAGCAAGTTTACTTTATTGCAAACACAGCATATTTCTAGGAGGCTTGCTATAAATGTAACCAGGTATAATATTCCTTATTAAATAATTCATTTTATTTTTATTTCACTGGCCTCTCTCTTTTCTTCCCTCCCCCTTCCCCCACCTCTACCAACTCTTTCAATCCTAGAGATATCCATCTGGGCATCAGACCAGGACTTAAACTGTGCCAAATCGCAGTGCATCTGAAATCCACTACCTTTTTTTTACCAGCCAGTGAAAAGCCTTGATCAACAGTCAAAGGAAAAAAGAAAAGGGAATTCACGTCACAAACAAATTATCAATTTCTCTGCCTTCTACCCAAAGGACTGCCTGTCCTCTGGCATTTTCCCCTTTGCTAACCCTTAAGAATAAATGACAGAGACTAGAAGCGAGAAAGACCGGGACAAGTCTGGGAGCAGCAGGCTGTATCTCCTACAACTGGCCCTCCCTTGGCAGGGCTATGGTGCCAGAGAGCCTGGAGAAGCTTATCTCATAGCCCAGGGTCTATGAATAGGAGGGAAGAGACAGAGGGATGTATAAACCGAATTAATACTGTGCAAAATTAATAAGCAGTAAGTTCAGGGACAAATGAAGAATCATCCAGCAGCAGTGAAATAAACTACCTTGTAAATTAGGAGACTCGGCAATATGCAGAGGTCAAACGCAGAGTTTCTGGAGTCAGAGCAACTGCATTCTAATCCCAGCTCTGGCACTTTCCAGCTCTGTAGCCTTTCTCATTGAATAAACATTCATTGCTCACCTACTAAGAGCTGGGCCCTAGGCTTGATGCCAGGGATGTACTGGTCCCTGCTCTTGTAGAATTAAATTCTAGTGGGGAGGACATTAACAAACACACAAAACAAGAAAAATGCCAAATAGCAATATGAACATATAGGAGACTGGGGCACCTGGGTGGCTCAGTGGGTTGAGTGTCCGACTGTTGATTTTGGCTCAAGTCATGATCCCAGGGTTCTGGGATTGAGCCCCACGTCGGGCTCCATGCTGAGTGTGGAACCTGGTTAAGATATTCTCTCCCTCTCTCTCTCTCCCTCTACCCCTATCCTTGCTCCCCGCTTGCTTGTTCTCTCTAAAATTAAAAAAAAAATTTTCTGAAATAATTCTAGTAACTTAAATGCACAAATATTTCTATTATGCCAGGCTTTCACGCTGTCCAAACCCAAGGATTCAGGGAAGAAAGAGAAGAATCTTCATAAACCCAGATTTAAGTGATCAATATACTCTCAATAGCAATTTTTTCCCCACCTAATCTCTACCCCTCCCCCAAATCCAGTCCCCCAAAAGGAAGAAATATAGAGGAACAGATTAGTATTAAAATTTTCCTGTAAGAAAATTCACTATATTTTATTTCCCAAAAAAATAAAATTCCCATGGAGAAAAATATGTATCTTAAATGTGTACCTCTGTTAATTTACAAATTGTTTTCAGTACATAGTTTTGCATTTTCCTTTAAAATACTGAGAAGGTCAAAAATTCAGGATAGAACACATCCAAGGAAGATCTTTAAAAATATGCATTATATGTAGATGATTCCTTTGACATAAAATGAACTAAAAATCCCTTTTCAATACATAAATTTTAGAGTACTGTGAGACCTGACCACCGTATACTAATATTTACCTTAAAAGAATCAAAAAAGTGCCTTCCAGAAAGCAAGATTGGGACTAATACAGGCCCATTCAAATCCAAATTTATCTACGGACTTTTGCAACATAATCCAGCCAAAAGAATGTGATTCATATCTCAGCTATGCAACAGCTAACTTTTCAATGTGTTGTGAAGTAGGTGCCACCAAAGTAACAGTCATAGCTGTGGCATTAAAACACTCTAAGCAATTTGAGAGTCTTTAAAAATGTAAGAACTACATAATACAGACTCATTAAAGAACTTTAGAAAATACAGATGAGCAAAAAAGAGAAAAATGATAATGCCACAGTACCAAGATGAACATACGCTCTGCTAAATCTTCTTGAAATAAGTATTTCCCACATATAGGACTTCATATTACACTTTTTACTTAACAATACCATGAATGTATTTTATACACATCCATAACATTTTTGTAAATGTACAACGTTCTACTTTATGTATATACCCTATTTTAATTAGCTCCACTGAGATTCTACATGATCTGTTCCGATGCCCTACACTAAAGGAACAAAGCAGGTTAACCACTTATTTCCTAAAGTTATTGGCCCATGACATTGGTTTTTGAAGTATACATCAGAACTCGTACTCCTTCACAAATACTTTGGGAAATTATGATTTAACCAATCCTCAGTACTGAGTTTTTATGGTGTGTCCAATGTTTTTCTATTATAAAAATGCTATGATCAAATTCTTGCTTGTACATGTCTGTGTATTCCCTCGGGGAAAACTCTAAAAATAGAGTTACTGAGCCAATGGTATGTATATGGTAAAAACATGAGAATTTCTGCCCAACTGTCCCCCAATAGTGTAAGAAAACTGGCAGTCTTTTTAAATGATAATATTTAATTTAAAGAAGAGTTTAGAAGTTATGTGTATTCATCAGATATACTCAATATTTTTAAACTTATATAATTACTTTTCTATGGACATGGCTAGTTATCAATATCAAAGGTCTTACTGTAATGGACATTGACTCAGAAAACTATCCAAGAATATGCCTCCTCGCAACTTATAGACCATGACAAACATGGATATGTTAAGTTGTGTCTTTTCTTTTCCTCTTTGTTACATTTACATATTTCTCGATTTACATTCTGTGCTCTTAAGAAGATA
Source organism: Neofelis nebulosa (assembly GCF_028018385.1). Taxonomy (NCBI): domain Eukaryota; kingdom Metazoa; phylum Chordata; class Mammalia; order Carnivora; family Felidae; genus Neofelis; species Neofelis nebulosa. The sequence goes on along the minus strand of NC_080787.1, from coordinate 133,763,843 downwards.
TTCATAATCTCTTTTATCTACATAGTACTTCACACTACGAAAACACTTAAACAAAAAGAAATTTAGAGAAATAAAACATCCTAAGAGTGTACTTTAACACAGGATATTAAGCTGTACCTCCAAGAGATCCTTAAAGTTACACAACAGTAGCTACATATTTAGAGCCAAGACTATAACAACCACAACCTTTACCAATTAACCGACACCAGTATCATGGAGGGAAATATGTATCTTAAATGTGTGTCTCTATTAATTTACAGATTATTTTCAGTACGTATTTTTGCAATTTCAAATAATTAAGAAACAGGATCCTAACATAGTATAAAGATGGTTCACACAGCAAAAACAGGGATTAGGTTCCCTTTTTTGTTTTTCAAGTTACACTGGAAGTAATTTTATACCTCAAAGTAACTCTCAAAGTTACTTAAGTATAGTGTTCACACCCAGGGTGGAGTTCTGTGTAATTTTCAAAAGTCAGAAAGTCCCTGTCTACTCAAAAATATCTCCCCTTAGAGCCCGTCTCAGAATCATATTTGAAGATTTTTAAAAATGCAGAAATTTTTTATTCAACAGGTCTGGGGGGAGCCAGTGCATCTGCATTTTTTAAAGCCTCCCCAGTTGTTCATTTGTACAGCCAGAGTCAAAAATCACTCAATTATATATATATATAAAAACGAGGAAGAGAGTGGTACCCTTCAGTCCCCAATCTAAATGTCACATGAAAACCATCAATCTGACTTAGGTTACCCATGTGAAAAGTGTACCTTCAGAAGACTCATAAAAAGTTTCAAAAAGGAAAGCAAAGGTAGGTATCTGTTGGCCTGACCCTGGCCACCAAAAAGACATGGTGATGTAAGGATATACAGTAATGGAAGCAAGACTCAGGAAGAACCACCTTACCAGAAACTGTGCTACTTTGTACTTTAAGCACGTAATCCATTCAACTTCATAAAACTTCGAACAACAAGAAAAAACTGCTCAGCTGTGTGTCTGTGTGGAAAGTGGTGGTCTCATCAAGGAAAAGCATTCAACTACAGGAGGCAGAAGGCATTTCACCAAACAGTGTCCATAAGCATACAATAAGACCAAAATGAGTTGGCAATTGAGACAGGACACTCAGAGACCCATTCATTACTTTTTACAATAGTCACTTATCAGAACTGTGTTGCTCAAAAGAAGTTTGTCTCACAAGAACAATGCAAAAACAAGCCAAAAAAAAGCCCATGTCTTCTAAAGTAATTTATTCATAATAATCCATCATTTTCTTAAGCTTCCGTTACCTACCAGATCTGGACTTAATGATGTCACTGAATTCATTCTGCCCATCATCAGGCCTGGCCTCATGTTCTCCATACTTGGCCATCTTTGCAGAGTTTCAATTTAATCCAAAGACTGTATTAAATCCTCTTTTTAAGACTTCCAGCTTTCTATAATGGTCCAGCTCGACATCAATACCTAAAGAGAAAAGGGAATGTACTGACTTGGGGAAAAAAATGTATATATATACATTTATATATACATATATATATTTTTATATACATAGTCATATACAACTGTATATACTAACCATTCATTCAGCTAATATTTATTCAGCAACTTCTATGTGCAAGGCACTGATGCGGGCAATGGGGATATGACTAAAAAAGAGACCCAGCCTCTGCCATTTTGAAGTTTATGGACACTAAGCTGTTAATTATATAATGAATTATTTCATTCTAATACTGACATGTTGCAAAAGTACAGATGAGAACTATAAAGTAATATGAGCATACAGCAGAGGAATCTGACCTGCCCTGGGCAATTAGAGAGTTTTCTTGAAGTGAGATTTGAGCCAAGCCTTCAAGGAGGAGGAGAATTTCATTAGCAAAAAAAAAAAAAAAAAGAGGAGGGAAGAGGAAAAGAAAAGAGCCTTCCATGTGAAGTGGTAGGAAGAATCATGGAGAATTCAAGAAGCTGAGCCAGTGTCTTTGGAAAGCAAACAGCCAAGAGGAGAGAGATCTAGTGAACTAGGTAAAGTAGGGAGACAGGACCAGGGACAGGGCCTTGGAGACAAGGTGAAGGTTTTGATCTTTCTCTAGACAGGAAGGGGGATCCAACAGATGGCTTCAAGCTGGGAAGTGACATGATCAGATTTGCCTTCTGAAAAGATCATTTTGGTTTGTAGCTGGACCTCCAAGCTGGACCAGAATGATGGGTGAGGAGCCATGAAGACAACAGCAGGATACAGCAATTGTACATTAAAAAACCTAGAACATGGGCATATAGGTGTTGAATGAAAATTTCTTTCAATTAGTCTGTATATCTGAAATTTTTCCATGATAGAATTTTGAGGAAAAAAATTCCTAACTTCAACCAAGTCATCAAACTTCACATGACCAATAATGGGGCACCGTGTGATACAATGGAAAATATACCACATCGTCTATATAATATCCTTGCCAAAATGTTTAACATGAAACTTATCATGAAGAGGCAAATCTAAACTGTGGATAGTCTTTAATATAAATTATCTAGGGGCACCTGGGTGGCTCAGTCAGTTAAACACCCGACTTCAGCTCAGGTCATGATCTCATGGTTCATGAGTTCGAGCCCCACATTGGGCTCTGTGCTGACAGCTCAGAGCCTGGAGCCTGCTTCACATTCTGTATCTCCCTCTCCCTCTCCCTCTCTCTCTTTCTCAAAAACAAATAAGCATTTAAAAACTTTTAAAATAAATTATCTAGACTGCTCACAATTACCAATGTTTTGAAATATAAAAACACCTGAGGGAGGGAGAACTGTACAGGTTAAAGAAGACCAAAGAAACATGGCAACCAAGTGTAGTCCTTGACTGGATTCAGAATTTAAAAAATAAACATTTTGGGGATGATGTGAGAAATATGAACTGGGGCTATATATCAGACAATATTATTGAATCAATAGTAAAATTCTTTAATATTGGTTAATGGTTTTATCATCATGCAAGTGAATATCTCTGATTATAGGAGACACCTGATGAAACATTTACCAATGAAATGTGATAACTTCAACTTAAGTTCAAACAAGACAGCATATACCTGTCTATCTATCCATGTACAGTTATCTATCTATACACATACATACAGAGAGAGAGGGAGAAAGAGAGAGAGAGAAAGCAAATGTTGTAAAATGATAAGTGGAGGGGTGCCTAGATGACTCAGTTGGTTAAGCATTGACTCGATTTTGGCTCAGGTCACGATCTCAGGGTTCTGAGCGTAGAGCCTACTTAAGATATTCTCTCTCTTTCTCCCTCTCCCTCTGCCCCCCTTCACTCACTCTCTCTCTCTCTCTCAAAAAAAAAAAAAAAAAAAAAAAGGAAAATGGTAAGTGGGGACTGTAGAGAAAGAGCATATGGATGTTTACTCTTCTGTCTAGTATAATATTACAGGCAGGAAATGACTGGTCCAAACAAGGGTACCAGGAAAGAAACAGGTAGATATATGGGGTATTTAGATATCAAATACAGAAGATCAGTAGCATTTGGAAAGTGACTGGATACGGGAGGTGCAGAATACTAAGGTGCAAAATGACTGCCCAGTTTTGGTTTGGACAACTGAGCAGAGGGTGAGTCATTCGCGGAGCCGGGGAGCAGATAGGCCACTGGCGGAAGAAATAATGAATGCGGTTTGGACTTGCTGAGTTTGAGGTCCCTCTAAGTTACATAAGTGAAGATAGCAAAAAGGCAGTTGGACATATAGGTCTGATCTCAAAAATGGTCTGAATTCAACATAAATCTGGATAGTTATACGTCAGATCCCACTGACACAGATTTTGTTCTAGAAGATACGTCCTATGAATTCTGCTGAGTATAGCTATCACTCAGTAAAATAATTTTAGTCTTTAGTAATTAATTAGAATCATCTTCAGAATTTAAAGAATTAAGGATTCTACTTGGCAGCACCACCTTTTCTTTAAGAATGTCAGTAATTAGGTGCCTCTGAGTGGCTCAGTCGATTAAGCTTCTGACTCTTGACTTCAGCTCAGGTCATGATCTCACAGGTTCGTGAGTTCAAGTCCCACATCAGGCTCTGCCCTGACAGTGCAGAGCCTGCTCAAGATTCTCTCTCTCTTCTCTCTCTGCTCCTCCTGCACTATCTGTCTCTCTCTGTATCTCTCTCAAAATAAATAATTTTTTTTTAATGTCAATAATTAGAGGGGTGCTTGCTTGGTCAGCTGAGTGACTGACTCTTGATTTGGGCTCAGGTCATGATCCCAGAGTCGTGGGACTGAGCCCAGTGTCTTAAGATTCTCTCTCTCTCTCTCTCTCTCTCTCTCTCAATCTCTCTCTCTCTCTCTCTCTCTCTCTCTCTCCCCCAGTCCTGCTCTCTCTCTCCTTCTCTAAATTAATTAATTAATTAATTTTTAAAAGACTGTCAATAATTAGAGCTCTGTGTTGACCTGATTCTTCCTGGAACACAACGTCCCTACAATCCAGACAGAATCAGAATTCAATTTTAAGTTCAGCAACTTGGCTCTATCCTAACAGCCCCTTAAGTGGATCCCAAATGCCAATTAAATAATTAACTGTTTAACTGGGAATATAACAGTCAACACATCCAAACATTAATCTGCAAATAATGGGCATTAATTCATTTATTACAACAGATATCAGAACAAGAGTTTACTGCTAGCTAGGATTAGCCAACCCAATCATTTAAGTCAAGGACACACCATATGGTATTATTATTTTATAATATGTTTTATTTTGCATACTTCTGTAATATCTAGTATGTTATATATTATAATGTTTAATTATAGGAACATTCAAGGAAATACCATACTATCTTATAACATAAATATATGTAAAAAATAATTACTGTATATTTTTCCTAACCAGTCAGGAAAAGAATGTGTTCTAATAATAAAGAGGTCAAAATTACCAGAGAAAAATGTTTTAAGTGTTTAAAAGTTCGAGCCAGAAGACAACTGGTGGACTGCTAAAGCTTCAGGAACAATTTTTTCTCCTATAGAGAGGACCATGTAGATTGGACCATCAGTCTGCCAAATTTTGAGTTAAAAAAAAAATTTTTTTTATATTGGTCTACCACTGTTAAGACTTTAGGGATTATTATATGACTAAGTTCGTTTTGGGGGTTACATACCTATAAAAGATTTGCTGAATTCTTAAGTGTATTTTATTATATTCAAGAACTTGAAGCTTTGTTTAGAAGAATGCTTATAAAATTTTATTATGGGAAATCAGGTTTGTCTAACAAAAATTCTCTTTACTGAAAAGCAAGTAACTATTGCTTTGAGAGACAGTTCTAACGTTCTCTTTCATAACTGGTCTTAGCCAATGGTTTTCACTTCCACACTTGCCAAAGACCTCTCCCAATATCTCTTTACCCTAATTTTTTATTTTGCCACCCTAAGATCATTTCTCAAATCTTCTCTTCCTGATAAGCAAAATCCCTTATATGCTACAAAGATACAGCACAAAGAGGATCAGAGGACGAGGAAAGAATGGGAAGGAGAGAGAATCACAGAAGGCCATTTGAACAGTGAGAGCCACTGACTGCCACTTGTTGGCAGGAAAGGGCAGGGGACTCCGAGCTGAGTACTATCCCGCGAAAAGATACCTCCTTCTAAATCACCAAATGCTGCAGCAACTTGTAAGTGGTTGTCAGGAGACAGAGTACAAGTCTGGTCCCTAGCACTGTGCCTCAGTGTGCACTGTCCTCTTCCCCGGGCACAGGATGGAAGAGAGGCCATGCCATCTTCCACACAAAGCTGGGTGAGACCCTGAGAATGAATTAATGGGATATTGCCTCAGAAGCTGTAAGCCCTACACAATTGTAATTTACTGTTACCACTGCTTTGGGTCTCTGTTGCCTCCTAATTATGTTTTGCAAAGTTTAGACGGACCTTTGTCACTGAAACCCATGCACTCAACTCAACCTTCCGCAACTCTTTATTCAGAACGTGTCTGGCTGGTCATAGGGGACAGAAGCCCTGAGTGTGTGGCAATAAACTTGGGAGTGGGGGTGGCCTTGCAGATAAAGCTAATGTTTTAATTTTAAAACAATTTGGCAATTAGACCACGTGAGAATGCAAAATACATTCAACAATTAGCAATTATGACGGAAATGCGGTATAGGTCCTTGGGCAGAAAGCGTCCACGCTTTTTTACACCAGAAACCCAAACCCTGGAACGCTAGAGATAGTGGAAAGGGAAGCGAAGAGGCCAAGAATTTGCCGCTCTGCTTGAAACATAGTACCAAAAAACCGCCCAGTGCCAAAAACTGTCATTCATTCTCGGCAACGCTCCAAGGGAAGGTGATTAATACTGTTTACAGGAGCAATAAATTTGAGGTAAACACCCAAAGGAAAGTTAAAGAGCTGTCTCACTGGTCCCACAAACTCGGATGGAGGGAGCGGAGAATGACCCCGCGGAAACCTTGGCCCTGGCCGCCGGGTACTGTGGTAGCCGACGCACCCACGAGTTTCGCATTCCTCCAGCTCTCCCCTGACCCGCAGCGCTCCCCGCAGACTGCGGTCCCCACGGCCACCAGCAACAGCCGGGAGAGGCCAACCGCACTTCCTGAGGCCCGTGCAAGTTACAATCGAGTGGATGCGGCTACTGCCGCGGGTCCCGGAGCCCGCGAGCCCCGGCCCCTGCCCGGACACAGGGAATCGAGGCTCCCCCAACTCGGCGCATTCCAGCCGCACCAAGCGGTGCCCTGACCCTCCCGGGCGCGGCATGGGGAACTGACCTGCGGCCCTGGTGACCCAGGTGACCTGGAGGCTAGGAAAGGAGACTCTCTCCGGGACAGCCCAGAAAGCGGAGCTGATCGCCCCAAGTTAGACCTGGAGCTCCCCAGTTCAACGTAAAACAAAGTGCGGGTCCCCAGGCTCTAGGAGATCGGGCACGTTTTCTCCTTCCCTTGAAACAACCCTGAAACAGTCCCTTTCGTAATCCCGGGCTTGGGGCAAAAGAATTCTCTTGTAACCGCGTGCCTTCTAAAAGTCGCACAGCCTAAAATTAGTGCTTTGTTGGCTTTAGAAGTGGCCTTGGACCACCAGAGCCTCGGACCCAGAGCCAAAAGGGGACACGAGTTACCTTACCTGATGCAGCAAGTGATGCCAAGAGTACGGGAAGGTAGAAGAGGCTACCTCGGGGACACACACCAACTGCACGTCCCCCCGCCCCGTCCCCTCCCCGGAACCCCACCCTCGGGAGCAGCAACGGCTAGGAGATCCAGCACGTTTCCTGCCAGGCGGCCGGCGGCGAGCCGCTCCCCTACCCGCCCACCACACCGCCACCCACTTACCACTCGCTCCTCGGGGACACCTCGGGGCCCCGCCTTCCCGGGGCCGGGGCGCGTGTCACTGGCCATCCTAGGAGGCCACGTCCCCTCTCGGAGGTCACAGCGCGAGGCACGGGTACGCGACCCTCCCAGCCGGCGGAGGGAGGAGGGCTGGGGGAGCCGCACCCGTCGGAGGAGTCTGGGTCACTCCCCACCAGACGGATGGCGAAGACCTCCCCGCGGGAGTTCTCTCCGCGTTTCTGGCACCCTCCCTCTGCCGCCGGGGGGAGCCGAACTCGGGTTCCGAGGAAAGTGCACGAGAAAGTTGGTGACATCTCAAGACTCGGCCCCGAGAAGGAGATCGGGACGCACGGTGGAAGCCGCAGAAAGACCATCCTCCCGGCAGCCCACGCCCCACTTCCCGGGGCTGCGACACTGCACGGGCTTACCTGCTCCAGGACCCGCAGGCCCGCGCCGCCTGCCTGCCAGCCGCCGCCGCCGCCGCCGCCGCCGCCGCGTCCCGAGCGGGCCGCGCTCCTCTGGGCGTGTTTGGGCCGTCAATGATCGCGGGGGAGTGTGCGAGCGTGAGTTCCGTGGAGCAACGTGCTTTAAAAAGGAAATGTGAAGGACCAGACAAATCCGAAAGGAAAAAAAAAAAAATTCTTTTTTTTTGACACCCGACTGAAAACGCCCCCAACTTGTGCAATCTTCCTGCCCGGTAGTTCCGCCAAAAACAAAAACAAAACAGTCCAAGCGCAAACCTGGAACCGGCGCGCCGGCACCAAGTTGGCCAAACACTAGAGAGTTTTCCGTCTGCAGAAACGACCCGGGAGAAGGGAGGCACCGCTCCCCGCGGTGCTCCAAGCAGCTTCGGGAGAAAGCCCGCGGCCGGCTGCGGCTGCCCGCTCCCCTCCTCCGAGGAAAGGCGACTCCACAACTTTGTGCGCGAGCGGCTCGCTCCGGCGGCTCCTCCTCCGCCTCCTCCCCCGCCGCCGCCGGCCTGCCCCTTTGTTGGAGAGCGGCGCAGGAGGCAGAAGAGGGAGGGGGCGCGCCGCCGTCCCCCCGGGAAACGGGCTCGCGGCCGGGCACCCCGGGGCCGGCCGAGCGCTCCCGCCCCCCCCCCCCCCCACGGCCCTCGGCCGCCGGCCCCCGCCGCCGCAGGCCCAGCAACTTTGTTCCGAGAGAGCCGCCCCTCTCGGCTCCGGTTCGGCCCCGGCCCGGCCCAGGCGGCCACCGCGGGCTGGGCTCCGGGAACGTGGCGCCCCGGGTCACCTGACCGCGCGCCCAGTCAATCAGCTCCCGCCCCGCGCTCCCTCCCCGCCCGCAGCGGCCGGCCCGGCGCTCGGCTGGCCTGGGGCTGCGCGCCCCGCGCGGCTCCCCGAGCGTGCGGCGCGCCGGGAGCTAGGAATGGATGCCTGGCGCAGCACCATCCCCTTTATTCAGATTACCCGAACGTGTGAGTCACGCCCCCACCTCGGGCAAACCGGGTAGTTCTGGAGATCTTGTTCTCTTCCAGAGGTAAATCTCCATTTGCCCCCTCCACTCACCCCACCTCCGTTTGCTGACGTTGCTGATTTGTAGATCCTACTTCCAAGGGTGTGTTTATTTTAGCTTTCTTAGTGTCGCTTTTAGTGTGAAGAGAAACTTGAATTTCGTTTTATATTCGTTCATACCTACAAATAGTGCCTATACTGGCCTTATTTTTCTTATTTTCAAATATACACACACACACCAAGATAGACCTCGAATAGCCTGTCTCAAGGTTGAGGCGTTGGTAAAGAAAATCTGGGGAAAAATCACCGTGTATTTCCTGTGCATTTCTCTTAGTTACATGTTTCACTCCTCGTGTGTTCCAGTGATTCTTTTACATAGTCATCGTACTTGGGGAGGGGGAGGGGGAGGGGGAGAGGGAGGGGGAGGACAGCAACCTAAGTTCCTAGTTGCAAAAAAAAGGAAAGGATGATTGATAACTGAGCAGCTCTGGCTTATTCCTGGTTTAATATTTGAAAGTTAATTTACGAGTTACTAAAGATAAATCACTAGGGGATTTATTAAATGCTTTTTTTTTCCCCAGAAAGAATTCCCTGGTTTTTTATTAGCTACAAAGTGTTTCATTCCTAAAGGGTGTTGGAGTGGTAGGAGGTCCTGAAAGATAGTGTTGTTTATAAGGTCTCTACCTTAGCTTCCTTGCTTTGGGGAATTTTCTTCATATAATCCCACAACACATCCAGGTGATTAACTTCAAGTGGGTATAATTTATTCATTCACTTTTATTGGTTCATTCATTTAACAAATGTCAGTTTATGGCCTGCCAGTTCCAAGGCCCTGTGAATGATGAGAAGAAAAATCAGATAGAGATCTTGCCTTAAAGAATGTCAAATCTAACAAGTAAGATAAGGCATGAAAACAAATAAGGATATGCAAGATCAGCGATGATAAGTGCCATAAGAAAAGGACAGATCAAGTGCTACTTGGGTCTGTCTGTATCAAAGTACAATGAGGTTTACTGATAATTCTACAGACTCTTAAAGCTGTTCATCATGCACTGTATCCTCTTGGTTGAGTTGATGGAAACTCAGATTCCTCCTTTAAAATAAAATTACATTGAAGCATTGAAGGAATTCGTTGCTTGAAATGATGTAAGTGAAAAGCACTTTGTAAATTACAAAATGCTGGACAAATATTACTTTAACTCAAAATTTTGAAAAACACACTTGCTTGGGGACCTAGAACCTCTGAGTTTCTTAACCACTGAGGGGATGTCTGGCTAAGCTTCCCCAAAGGCCATAAGGAAAGAGTCATAAGAGTACAGTCACCATCTGTACGGGAGTGACTCCACCCACACCTCCAGCTTCAGTGGCTGGTTACCTGGAACCTTCGTGGTATTTGTAGCCCTTCTCCCCTCACGGAGAGACTGATATTCTCTGTAGGCCATGGATAGAGACAAAATAAAGAACTTCCTGCTGTTGGGATGACCAAGAGGTCCCAAGCTGGTCCTGTTCCCTGTTTCCTTTGCAAGTGGAGAACCCACTCTTAGTGGAAGATTTTGACCACAGAAGGCCACGTTTCCATACAGCAGACAGTATGATCTTCCTTTGCAGACTGAGAATCAAGTTGTAGGGGAAAGTGGAGACAAACTACCAGGAGGTGGGTAGCAGTTAATGCACCTGCATCCAACATTCCAGCTGTGGTCCATGCACTGGGGGCATTGGCTTGTGATGACAGAACTCAATGGGTTTTGTCTCCCCACCCAAAAGAGCAATGGAGAGCATTCAAAGAAAGTGATAGGAATGTGGCCCAGAGTCTACCATTAACTTGAACTCTGAATTGCCCCATTGTCACCACAGAACAGTGAAAATTCCAGAAAACTGAACTGATATCACTGGGACAAAGCCCTTGACATAGGAGAAAATATGAGTAGTATATATATAGATTCCGATATAGAAATATATCCATCTTTACATATATATAATATAGAGAGAGATGATTCTACATAGATACTCTTCATATGTAGGGAACTGCATCCTAATATAAGAGCCAAAAAGAAAATCTTCTTACTAAACTTTGTATACAATGAATATAGCATATGTAGCAAGAGTATATAAATGTGGTTTCTCTTTAAACTATAGACACATAGGGAAACACATAATATATAAAAAGCAGGGCACTCCTTCAGCTTTATCCTTGGTGTTGACTATAAATAAAGCCCTGCATGGAAGCATTTAAGAGAGGAACAAAGGTTAGGGAATTTAACTTTTCTTACCTTTTCCAGGTCAAGAAAGTGGTTTATATATATTAGATACCAGAATACTTGCTGAATGTTGTTGCTGTATTCTTCAGTCAAATATCCAGTATTTATTGAGCAAGTTGAAAATAGATATAAATAAAATTATTTTTGATACAATTAAGGAAACTAATAATAATGCATGAAACTTTTAGAGACAAATTAGAATGAAGGCAGAGTTTCTCACACTTTCATGAGCTCAAGAATCACGAGGGAGAATATTTTAAATTCAGATTGCCTACTAACTCCCAGAAATTCTGATTTGCTAGGTCTGGTGAGGCCCAGGAAGCTGCAATTTTAATAAACAATTCACGAAGGTAGATCAGGATGGTTGGGGAATCTTACTTTGAGCCACTGTTCCCTAAGGAGCTGGCCTCAAATAGGCCACTTTGGATGACTGGAGGAGTCTAGAAATTGCCCTATAAGAAAAACATTGCCCACTGGATCGATCATAATTTCAAAATGCCCACAATTAGCTTTATCTCTGTGAGTTCAAGTGTTTTGTTCAGTTGTGGATCACCCTTGAGGTTGTCGAGGGTCATTAACACCTCGGGAGCATTCTGGGAAATTCAGCCTGCCCTGTGGTACAGAGCCTGGCAAATCCTGACCAAATGCTCTGCAGAAAAAGTCTGCTGGCAGGAGGGGAGGGAGGAGAGGACTGATGAAGGTAGGGGAGTTGAAATGCGGGTCCAAAGAAGCTAAGGACAAAATAAAAAGACCAAGCGGTTGAGGAGAAAAGAGTAATTAATTGATAGAACAAAAGGAGAGGATAAAGGAGGCCCCAAAAGAGAAGCAAGAGGCAAAGAGAGAGTAGAGGATAAAACCCAGACCCACCTCTTCACAGTGTGCTGCCCCTGAGAACCAGACAGCTCTCTGAGTAAAAGGAGTGTCCTATGTTGGGGTTATCAGACTTGTCACTTTTACTTGGTTTCATTTGCATTGCATAATTTGGCGATGTTGGTACTGGAAGGGATTTTACAGTTTCTCCTTCAACCCTCTTAGTCACGTGTGGCTCCAGAAACAAATGACAAAGATGTAAAACAGGCTAAGGGAGTGCATTTAGGTAACATAAAAATCTATTGGGGGGAAATGTCCAAATTACTAAGAAGTAAAGAGAGCATCCCTAGCTTATATAAATTTGAAGGAACAGGAGGAACAGAAGACAGAGTTGTTGAAAGCAATCAAAGCTGGATTTAAGTTGCCTGAGTGCTAACTATTAAATTGACAGTGATTTTGGCACAAAAACAGACACATAGACCAATGGAATAGAATAGAAACCCCATAACTAGACCCACAAACGTATGGTCAACTAATCTGTGACAAAGCAGGAAAGAACATCCAATGGAAAAAAGACAGTCTCTTTAACAAATGGTGCTGGGAGAACTGGACAGCAACATGCAGAAGGTTGAAACTAGACCACTTTCTCACACCATTCACAAAAATAAACTCAAAATGGATAAAGGACCTGAATGTGAGAGGTCACATTGCTGCCATTTTGATGAAACCATCAAAACCCTAGAGGAGAAAGCAGGAAAAGACCTCTCTGACCTCAGCCGTAGCAATCTCTTACTCAACACATCCCCAAAGGCAAGGGAATTAAAAGCAAAAATGAATTACTGGGACCTTATGAAGATAAAAAGCTTCTGCACAGCAAAGGAAACAACCAACAAAACTAAAAGGCAACCAACGGAATGGGAAAAGATATTTGCAAATGACATATCGGACAAAGGGCTAGTATCCAAAATCTAGAAAGAGCTCACCAAACTCCACACCCGAAAAACAAATAAGCCAGTGAAGAAATGGGCAGAAAACATGAATAGACACTTCTCTAAAGAAGACATCCGGATGGCCAACAGGCACATGAAAAGATGGTCAACGTCACTCCTCATCAGGGAAATACAAATCCAAACCACACTCAGATATCACCTCACGCCAGTCAGAGTGGCCAAAATGAACAAATCAGGAGACTATAGATGCTGGAGAGGATGTGGAGAAACGGGAACCCTCTTGCACTGTTGGTGGGAATGCAAATTGGTGCAGCCACTCTGGAAAACAGTGTGGAGGTTCCTCAGAAAATTAAAAATAGACCTACCCTATGACCCAGCAGTAGCACTGCTAGGAATTTACCCAAGGGATACAGGAGTGCTGATGCATAGGGGCACTTGTACCCCAATGTTTATAGCAGCACTCTCAACAATTGCCAAATTATGGAAAGAGCCTGCATGTCCATCAACTGATGAATGGATAAAGAAATTGTGGTTTATATACACAATGGAGTACTACATGGCAATGAGAACGAAATATGGCCCTTTGTAGCAACGTGGATGGAACTGGAGAGTGTGATGCTAAGTGAAATAAGCCATACAGAGAAAGACAGATACCATATGTTTTCACTCTTATGTGGATCCTGAGAAACTTAACAGAAACCCATGGGGGAGGGGAAGGAAAAAAAAAAAAAAAGAGGTTAGAGTGGGAGAGAGCCAAAGCATAAGAGACTCTTAAAAACTGAGAACAAACTGAGGGTTGATGGGGGAGGTGGGAGGGAGGGGAGGGTGGGTGATGGGTATTGAGGAGGGCACCTTTTGGGATGAGCACTGGGTGTTGTATGGAAACCAATTTGACAATAAATTTCATATATTGAAAAAATAAATAAACATTAAAAAACTTTAATAAATAAATAAATAAATTGGCAGTGATTAGCTGTATGAGCTTACGGAACTTACTTGATCTTTAGCTTTGTGTCTATGAAATAGAAAGAATGCCTCCCTCAAATGTTGGGAGAATCCAATGCTTGATATGAAGCATTCATCACAGTATCTGAGGTTTTTTACTATTATGTTCCTTCCTCTGTCTTAACTCAAGATGATTTGCTGCCATTTTGTGATTATCTTCATTTATCATTTTATTGAAAACTTTCTGGATGGAACCCCCATTATCTGCTGAGGGGCTGGGTGTGCCAATGACAATAAGCCACAGTGGTTGTCTTCAAAAAGCTACTGTCTAGTGCAGGAGACCAACACATAATAGACAATTATAAATTATTATGAGTACATCAGTACAGCCAAGATGTAACATGACCCAGAAGAGGGACATGTAACCCAATAGGAGGAGGACAGGGATAGAGGGTATCGAGAAGTGACACCTGAGTCAAGTCTTAACAGATGAATAGGAATCATAAAGGACATCTGTTGTCTTGCCTCTGCCCAGCATCTTTCCCCTCTTTTTAAAGGAACATTACCCCTTCCTTTGGATAATTGTTCCAATCAAATTTTGTGGGGCTGCCAATCACATCTCCACCTAGCCTTGGGGGAGGTTCATGACTCCAGAACAGTCAACCACAGGCCTCAACCCCAGGCATAGTGATTAATCCAAGAGGGACAAAGGGAGATCTAGGCTAAACCCACACATGTCCTTTCAGAGGAATTTTCCAGAATAACACTGGAAAGGAAACTTCTCTTTTCTCTTTGGAATTAATAAACCGGAGTGACATAAAACTGAGACTACCCCCACAATCCCCCCCCATGCCCCTCTCCTCCCCCTTCTACTTGAGTTCTATACCTACAAAAGGAGAAAATGAAACCATCACACAAGGAGCTGAAAAATATGGAGAAAATTTGAGGACACGGGAGTCCTTGGTTTTCATGCACAGAGGCAGTGCCCTCTTCATAACCCCCCTTTTTTATGAATGTCGGCTTGCGTTGGAATTCTATGACTTGCAACTGCCCAAGCCAGTCTAATGTAAAAATTAACCAGGAAAAGAGGAGGCCTAAGTGAAAGCTTGAGGGTAAGAAAGAGCATAGGGTTTATGTGTGTGGTGCTAGGTTGCAAGAGGAACATTTCCTTTTGTTGAAGTCCTGCTTGATCTCCCCAATTCCCTAGAGACCATGCTAGACATGCTAACCCAAATTCATCCACTGCCTTAGCCTGGTAAGGTAGGGATCACCATAGAGATTTCTAGGCCATTTTTATGTATTTCATCTACCTAGATTATGCCCCACCCACAGTAGAATTGAAACATGTCCTAATTCATGACCTATTTGGTAATAGCCCTAAACTTCAGCCAGCTATGACTGCTTCTCTATCCAGGGCCAGTCTTCAGGCTCCTGGATACACCCTTAGGTCTACTAATAGATACAGCGTGTAGCATTGAGAATCCAGTCTGGGTTGTGCTTCTCCTGCTCCAATACAATTTTGCAGACAGGAAGGCTTGATTAGGTGAGGTCAGTGTTCCTGACACCTCTCTGGAGGCCAAACATTCCATGGCCAGCTGACCGATTTGAAAGGGAGTGACTTTACAACCCAGACTGCCTCCAGAGCCCCTCCTTTCACAGACTCCTGCCTCTGGGCAGCAGCCTCTCTGAACTGTGGAGACATGGCCAGCATGACTTTAACCTGAGCCTAAGTGATGATATTAACCAATGGGCCCTCCATTTTTTTTTTTTTTTTTGGCATCTAGAAAAACACCCCTACTGTTTTCAAATGGATGACAAACTCTTCTGTGTACTTCCCCGGCTTTTAAAAGACATATTGCCACATAGTTTCCCCATCCAATGTTATGCGTGCCTGGAGGGCAGTGGCCTCCTTCCCCCAGAGAACTAGCAGGGGCTGCAGATGCACTGATGGGTGTCTCCTTGGTGATTATTACGCATTTCTGGCCATGTGACCCTAAGGAAGAGCCCAAGGATCCAATCACTGTAACAGGGTAAAATATTGGGCAGTTTGGGGCACCCGGGTGGCTCAGTCAGTTAAGCAACAGACCGTTGATCTTGGCTCAGGGCACGATCTCACAGTTCATGAGTTCAAGCCCCCAGTCAGGCTCCGTGCTAATGATGTGGAGCCTGCTTGGGATGGTCTCTCCTTGTCTCTGCCCCTTGCCTGCTTGTGCTCTCTCTCTCTCTCTCTCTCTCTCTCAAAATAAATAAATAAGCTTAAAAAAAAATATCTGGGCAGTTTATTGGTATTATGCAGAAAATTTTAAGTACCGGTTATTTTAATAAATGCAACTATTTTGTTTTACAAAGTTAGGGCAAACTGCTTTTCGGCATAGTTACAATCACCACAGATCTCAAACTAGTGGCTGCCTGCCACTGGAAAGAAATCATGTCACAACGTCAAGTGTACCCTTCTTCCAATAGGCATCTTCAATCATGTATCTGCTCTTTGCAAAGAAAAGCAAAGAAAAAAGGAGGTTTCATTTCTATAATCTACTTAGGTACACACTGTGCCCCTGCGTTGGCACAGCAGTTACCTCTATCCAGGAGGTGTCCCAGAAAATCTGAGGAACCTAAGGGGTCATCACTCAACTCAAGTGTGCAGCCAGAGCCTTCCTCAGAGGATCCCTTTTTTCATGTTTGTTTTGTTTTGTTTTTTGAGGTTTGAAACACAGGTTTTATGTATTTATTTATTTTTATGTAATTTATTTTTTTAAATTTACATCCAAGTTAGTTAGCATATAGTGCAACAATGATTTCAGGAGATCCTTAATGTAGATCCTTGATGTAATGATTTCAGTAGATTCCTTAATGCCCCTTACCCATTTAGCCCATCCCCCCTCCCACAACCCCCTCCAGGAACCCTCTGTTTGTTCTCCATACTTAAGAGTCTTCAGAGGATACTTCTAAATTAAAATAAGGGCCAAATTCTTGTTTGCATTTGTGATCATCTTGGCATCACGAAGAGTTATTTTATTTGTTACAGTAATATGAGAAGAACACATTAAGGTATCTTCACCTTAATAGGTTGAAGATACATTCTTGCTAAATGATGGTCTTAAGATAACAAATCTTGCTATCTAAAAACAAGGCTTCCCTGTACTTATTTCAAACTCAGAGAGATGGGTAAATTTGTTTTTCATGCAACACATGGAAGCACATGGACAGTGGACTTAAAAGAACCCATGACACAGCAATGAGTGCCATATTTAAATTTAGAGTAGCAGTTTAGTTGCATTAAAGTAACATCTGTCACATTAAGTTTATGTTATTAATTTGAATTAAATATGTGATTTTCTTGTATTAAGTTCATTTTTTGCTTTTGCTTATATAAATCCACAAGAGCTATAAGCATAAATAATCTATACTTACATTTGTACACATTTAAGTAATATTATAATTAATGTAAGTCAGTGCCTGAAGTCCATAGATTTTATTTTTCCTTGAATAGAGTTGGAACATTACTAAAGTTTGCAAAACATTAGCCATGTTAAGACTGATCAGGGGGCGCCTGGGTGGCTCAGTCGGTTAAGGGTCCGACTTCAGCTCAGGTCATGATCTCACCGTTCGTGGGTTCGAACCCCACGTCAGGTTCTGTGCTGACAGCTCAGAGCCTGGATTCGGATTCTGTGTCTCCCTCTCTCTGTGTTCCTCCCCCACTCATGCTCTGTCTCTCTCTCTCTCCTTCAAAAATAAATAAAAACATTAAAAAAAAATTTTTTTAAAAGACTGATCAGTATGATCATAGATTTTTATAAAATATTATTAGAAACATCAAAACCATAAGTCACTGTGTTTGTATAAAAGCTAAATACTTCAAATTCTATATAGTCAAAAACTCAATTGCAGTAACTTTCAGATACAGCTGGAGATTGAAAACATCATCTAATCTTGCTTCTTCCAAACCCCACTGAAATTAACCGAAGAGACATATTTTAAGACATAAGACCACAGTTGAAAATGGCAGTGGCAACAACACTTTTGAAAGATGCGCGTAGTCAAGTGGAAATTGACTTGCAGTCCTGAAAAGGCTTAACTCTAAGTCAGCAATGGGGACCGCTGAGAGTAAATCTAATTTCCTCTGAACTGTTGGCCCGAGGCCCAGGAACTGAAGGCACCAGGTACCCTGGAAGTGGAGGGTGATAGGGAGATGATAAAAAGGATTGGTTGTAAGAAGAGTTAGATCTCTCGAGTCACTGGCCTTCCTCACACAGCTGGGCAACTGCCTCTCCTCCTCCCCAGCAGAACATCAGAAATGTATTCTGTAGATCAGAGAAATCAGGGAATCTCTGGAAGGGGAAACCAAGTTAAGGGTAGGGAAACTGTCCCCAGAACCACGGGGAATGAATATGCATATTCAGAGCTGACATCCCCGGCCTCCCCTCCAGTATAACTTCCCAGAATAATGGCAATAATGGCGGCTGGGGCGCCTGGGTGGCTCAGTTGGTTGAGAGTCTAACTTCAGCTCAGGTCATGATCTCATGCTTTGTGAGTTTGAGCCCCGCATCAGGCTCTGTGCTGACAGCTCAGAGCCTGGAGCCTGCTTCGGATTCTGTCTTCTTCTCTCTCTGCCCCTCCCCACTTGTGCTCTGTCTCTCTGTCTCTCAAAAATAAATAAATGTAAAAAAAAAAAATTTTTTTTTAACAAATAAATAAATAAAAATAATGGCTGCTAAGCATTTATCCTCCACACAGGAGACTGGGAGCGCACTCTGTGGGAATCTAAACAGCCTAAGAAGAAACATTTAAAGGTAGACAATAGAGGTTCTAAGACAAACAGCTGACCCACATCACCTGCATCACAGCTTTTTATTTAAACACCCTTAATTATGCATGCACAATTAAGGATCATTAGACATCTGAGGATATATGCCCTAGCACAAATGTTGGAATAAAATACATAAACAGAAATGGCAATTTGAAGGGAACAATGACTAGGCTGGCAGGGAAAAATCTTTTTTAACTAGTGTCCATGGAAGATGATAGAAGGTTTTCAGTGAATAAAAGAAGAATAGGAAGCTCGAAAAAACCAAAAATACAAAGAGAATAAACAACCAAAAATGTAAGCATTGTTGTAGAAATGAAAGTTCAGTAGATGAATCAGAAGACAAAGTAAAATGAATCTTGCAGAGAGAAAACAAAAAGAAAAAAAATCATGAAAAATAGGAGGGAAAGCATAAACAAATTAAAAGAGCAGCACAAGAGAAGTCCCTCAAAAACAGACTAAGGAAAACAATTATTTCCTCAATGAAATAGCTTAAGATTTCTGAAAATTGCAGGATACATATTTCCAGTGTGAAAGGGCTTCCCAAGTATCAAGTAATGAAAACAGACCTACACTGAGACACATTATGGAGATATTTTATTATTTTTTTAAATGTTTCTTATTTATTTTGAGTGAGAGAGAGAGAGAACACGAGCAGGGGAGGGGAGGAGGGAGAGAGAGAGAGAGAGAGAGAGAGAGAGAGAGAGAGAGACTGAGAGAATCCCAAGCAAGCTCTGCTCTGTCAGTGCAGAGCTGGGCGCGGGGCTTGATCCCACAAACTGTGAGATCATGACCTGAGCCGAAATCAAGAGTCAGATACTTAACTGATTGAGCCACTGAAGTGCCCCATAGAGATATTTTAGGATGTAGAAGACAATGAGAAGATTCTGTACGTTTCCAGAAAGGTGGAGGGGAAAATATCATATACAAAGTAACAGAAATCTAAATAACTCGGAACTTCTCAACAACTACACAGGAAGTTAGAAGAAAATGGAGCAATGCATTCAAAATTCTGAAGGGAAATTATTTCTAATGAATATTAAATATCTAACTTTTCAACTAAGTTTGAGGGTACAACATTGAAGCTTTCCCTCCACTTCACACACACCACACCCCTTTTTTAGGACAGTTTCTGAAAAACACGTACAACCAAAATCATGAGGTGAATCACAAAAAGGAAGCCATGCTTTACAGGATAGAAGAGATCCAACACAGGAAAAATGCAAAGGAATCTTCATATTTACCCAGGATGATGCACCAAGCATGGGGGCAACACAGCTGGACTCATACGGGCCCAAATACTTCAGAGGAGATTAAAAAGATAAAATTGATATAATACCCAACACACATAAATGCATCCAGAAGATATTTAAACATCTGGTAGACATGTGTATATAGAAATAAGGGTGTACATAGAAAACTAGGCAAATGAGAAAACAAGACAGTTCTTAACTGAGGGAAAACTACAAGTTGAGCAGTAATAGAAGTAATCACGGTTTTCTATATGACTCAACACTGAGTAGCCTACAGAGTCATAAAAATGTAACCCTGAATATTGAGTCAATCAAAATTACAATAAATCTCAATCAGCAGGATGAACAGCTGAGAAGTGTTTATGACTGGGTTTGGTAAGAGTGGAAGAGACAAGATATCTAAATCCTCATCTTCGTGATAGGAAGTCAATAGACAATATCTAAACCTGAAAAAAACCAAGAAGTAATGTCATAAGCTTGTTTCTTAGAGATATGCAAGTATTAACAGAAGTATGTAGTACTTTTTCCCTCACCAATACTGTGCCTTTTATTCCTGTGACTTACACATTCCATAACTGGAAGCCTCGATCTCCCACTCCCCTTCACCCATTTTGCCCATCTTCCACCCCCTTCCCTCCTCTGGCAACCATCAGTTTGTTGTCTGTATGATCTGACTCTGCTTTGTGTTTGTTTATTCTTTTTTGTTTTCTGTGTTTTTTTTTAGATTGCACTTAGGAGTGGAATCATATGGTGTTTGTCTTTCTCAGTCTGACTTATTTCACTTAGCACAATACCCTCTAGGTCCATCCATGTTGTCTCAAATGGCACGATCTCATTCTTTTTTGTTACAGTGTAATATCTCAGCATATACACACCACATTTTCCCTATCCATTCGTCTATTGACCTAAGTGTCCACCAATAGAAGTGTCTTTAAAAGATCATGGTAGATGTTTCTTGGAAAGGGGATATGGAGAAAAAAGTTCGGAAACAATTTGTCTTTGCAAACTTTGTAGAACTAGCCAATTCTTTAAATTTTGTGCCCATTTAACTTTAATAAAAGTAACAAGCTCACGGAATTCATAAGGTCATTCAAAATCATACAAAGAGCAGTGGTTTATGGTTAGAACCAGAGATTCAGATCTAAGAACAGGATGCAGAATATATCATGAGAGAAACTTTAATACTGGTTTACATTAAGCTGCTGGGTTGAAGCATTTCAACATGATGTTATTGCTATGAAATAGTTGAGAAAAATCAAGAGAAAACATTGTGTGAAATGTTTTTGCATTAAAGGTATTGGGAGCAGAGCAAATGAAGTTTTATTTTTTATAAAGTCATTTAATTTCCCAGTATATCCAACAAGTTTAATACTGCTTTACATTAAGTAGCAAAGCTCTCTTTGCAGGTGATCAAACTTTCTAGGTCAAAATAATAGCACTTTGTTCCCAAAGATGCAAGTGAGAACTAAGAGAATTGCTTTAAAGAATCTTTTCTTTTTTAAAATTTTTTAAATTTTATATTTTTACTTAAAAAATTTTTAATTTTATTTATTTTTGAGAAAGAGAGAGACAGAGTGTGAACAGGGGAGGGGCAGAGAGAGAGGGAGACACAGAATCTGAAACAGGCTCTAGGCTCTGAGCTGTCAGCACAGAGCCTAACACGAGCCTTGAACTTGTGAACCACCAGATCATGACCTGAGCCAAAGTTAGACGCTCAACGGACACTTAACCGACTGAACCACCCAGGCACCCCTAAAAAATCTTTCCAATAATCACCTCCCAGTTGTGCAGCTTTATACATTTCTCTGAGTATTTTCTCTTTTCTACTTGCATGTCTTTCTATCATTTCCATTTCAGCATATCTACACTGGAACATCCCTTCAGTATTTTCTCCCTCTCTACTAAGTCCATTCAATTGGCACAATTCTGGTCACTGTAGCTTGATCCTAGCTTGAACCTAGTGTTCTTTTTCTTTTCTTTTGTTGTTGTTGTTGAACCTAGTATTCTTGCCCCTCCTCCCACTCTCAATATCTAAGGGATTAATAAATTCTACTGAGTCTTCCTTGTTTCATACAAGCTGTGTTACCCATTCCCAAACCGATCACTCCTTCTCTGTACCTGAACTTTTGTCACGTCCTTCCAATTGGGCTCGCTCATCCAACTCTTCTTCTTTCAATCCATCCTACACTTTTCCAACACATCAACTCATTAGCATGGTAATCAGACTGTTCCAAGAGTCTTCAACAGCTCACGTTAGCCTGCAGGATAAAATTGGCTTCTTGAATGTAGTAGCAAACTAGTCTTGCTATTTATTCTCAGACTTCTTTATCCACTTTTTGTCAAGAAGTCTTTTGCAGAGCACTCCCATGCCTTTGGTCACTCTGTTCTTTCTTCTGGAATGTCCTCTCATGGCTTCTTCCTTTTTATTAATGTGGCTCAAGTCCGACTTCTCTTGGAAGATCTATCTGCCTTAGCATTCATCCCATAATCATTGTGTCCTTTGGATTCTAAACATTTTGCCGTCAGCACACTCATTTAAAACATATCATATACTGCTTTTTTATGGTTAGTTATAGCCTCTTATTTATGTATCTTGTTGCCTGAACAAATTAAAAGCTCCTTGAGCATCCAGAGTCTGTCTGATCCTGACATAGTGTTGGTCGCCATAGTATATGTCCATTCAATAATTGATTGATAAAGGGAAAATTTTTTTGGCTGACTTCTTCCATTTCCATTTTGATACAGGGCATTGTAAAAATGTGAATGTACTTGGGGCGCCTGGGTGGCTCAGTCAGTTGAGTGTCCGACTTCGGCTCAGGTCATGATCTCACAGTTCATGAGTTTGAGCCCCGCGTCAGGCTCTGTGCTGACAGTTCAGAGCCTGGAGCCTGCTTTAGATTCTGTGTCTCCCTCTCTCTCTCTCTCTCTGCCCCTACCCCGCTCATGCTCTGTCTTAAAAATAAAACATTAAAAAATTTTTTTAAAATGTGAATGTATTTAATACCACTCAACTGCACACTTAAAAATGGTTAAGATGTAAATTTCATGTTATGGTATTTTACTAAAAATTAAAAGTATATATATATATATACCCACCAAAGTTCGTGTTTTATATATCTTCAAATTATATCTGAAAAATGTAATGTACTATCTACTCAATTTATCAAATGTGAATGAGTTGGAAGAAAACACTGGGTTCAAGTGCTAGCTCTATCAGAGGCCAACTATGTAATGAGCTTGGGCAAGTTATTAACTTTTTCTGTCTCCACTGCCTGGTGTGTAACATTAGTAGATGGATTCACTAGATGATCTCCAAAGGTCCAGTTCTATGAGTCTGTGACTTTATACCTCTCTGAAGAGCACACATCATCTCCAGAATTATGGGAGAAAACGGTCTATCTGGCTCTCTTCCCAGATTTGCAAACCAAACCATCCTAAGTGAGCATAACCCATTCCACTCCCAGCCCCTGAGGATTCTAAAAACAGTTTGGGAAACTGATAGCAGCTGTGGATTTGCAGGACTGTGCTTCTGCCCGACCCTGGCCTTGCCTGTTTTCTGAGAATTCCAGCCAGGCTTGTACTCAACCTGTCCTAGTGGGACTCACTGTACCCAGGCTCTCAGGGAAAGGATAAGCCCCTCTCTTAGGTGGCCCCTTACCAAGCCTCCAGTTTCTAGCTCTTCAGGGTGGGGGAGGAGCTTTTTCTTCCCTCAACCACAACACTTCAGGGATGGCTTGGGGAAACAGGTCTCATTAATTAATTAGCTTTGCAAACTTTCTGAACAGTTTGTTAACTTCAAATTTTAAGTGGGGTGAGTAAAATTGAAGTGTCTGTTTTACAGCTGCAAAATCCTTTAAAATACATATTTTTAAAATTTTCCCGCTTTTGGGGAAAGACTACTGTTTTGAAATTAATCATGGAAGTGGAGTTATTTCATTTGTTTGTTTTTTGTTTTTCAAAATAATACTAGTAGGTTTTGTTTGAATTTGCAAAAATTGCTAGTTCATCTTTTGGCTCAGGTTAGTTACAATAATTACAAATCTGTTAACCAAAAAGGCAATAATATTAATAGTCTTTAAGACTGCTAGCACCTTGTAAACCCCAAAGGCTCAATTTATATATGCAAAGCATGGGGCAAAGGAGGAGGGAGGAGGGACTGTCATCTTAATCATAGATCACCAGGCCACCCCTGCTCACCAGGAGTCCTGAACAAAGGGGAAAGCCAAATACTTTAGGCCTGAGATCACCAGATTCTCAACCGATCTTTGCTTAAAAAAAGAGAGCAGAGAGAAAAAAGAGAATTTCTTCCTGTTACTGTCTTAATACGTATTTAATTATTTAGCGACCTACCAATTTCTCTATGGGACTTAAGATTATTTATATAATAATTAAGTAAAATTGAAACTAAGTAGATGATGAAAACTGGATCAAATTAAAATTATAGGTTGGAAAGATAAGGTCAGCAAGATTAAAACACAAAAACATATGAATAAATTTTGGCTTTGCTTGGTGTTGTGCCACAATTCTTCTGAATAATCATCCTTGTTTAATTATCACAAAGTGTTTTATTTTTTACCAGGCCATTACTACTAGAACCTTCTCTGAGAGCTATTCCCCAAAGTGGCTCAATCCAGCTGTGCCAGAACCCTATATATTTTGCTTATCTTTCTTCAGCTAATGGTATGGTTTGTTCCATATTAACTCGAGGAGTCACTGCATCAACAGTGCCAAGATTCCTAGCATCAACTTCTTTAAATTCTAGAAAAAATTTCATTGTTAATTTTTCTGTCTTTGTGATTGATTAACTGTCTTAAGTTGGCTGGATGAATAGTGTGGTTACTCTGGCATTTCCCTGGACTTGACCTCCAGCCTCTCCAGTGGTTACCTTGAGTAGCCAAGTGTTTGGATCCTGCCAAACAGAGATTCAGTGGTTATATTCATTTTTCAGTTATGTTGGAAAAGAGGCTTTTCTGTCAGGGCCTTTGTTTCTAATACCAGTTGTGTGGTTTTGTGATTACACGGCAGTTTCTCAAAAAATTTCAATACTGCTATATATTTTTTCCAAGAATTTCATAACCAACACATTTTTTTAATATTAAAACTAATACTGATTTTTTAAAGTTTTTTTTTTAACATATATTTTTGAGAGATAGAGAGAGACAGAGTGCGAGTGGGAGGGGGCAGAGAAAGAGGGAGACAGAATCTGAAGCAGGCTCCAGGATCTGATCTGTCAGCACAGAGCCCGATGAGGGTCTCGAACCTACTAACTAGACCGTGAGATCATGACCCACGCTGGGATGTTTAACCACTTAACCAACTGAGCCATCCAGGCATTACAGCAACCAATACACACGTACCCCTGATTTTTTCTTTTTAAAGGAAACTCAATCCCACTTTGTTTATTGGTTTCTATAAAAATTAAGTTTTTCTGTCTTTAACCAACATGTTCAGCCTGCAGGCTGGGCTGGAGGTGGAAAAGGTCATAGAAGAATTCTTCCAAAGGAGAGAGTATAAATGTTTCTACACCCCTTTGATGAGTCAGAAACAGAAAACTTGAGGCTGGGTGACAGCACACACACTAAAGAATTCTAGAGCTAGAAAAGAACGTTGCCCTCAGGCTAAATGATTTCAGAGCTATATTTCTCCCCTTGAAGTTGGCCTTGGGTAATAGATGTCAAGAGTGGAGGGTGGGAGGAGAGGGGTAAAACAGACACCAGGGCTACTGTGTTCTGTTTTGACCATTTTGTCCCATTAGAAGATCATGTATCTTGATTTTTTTTTTTTTGAGGTGTGCTTAACATACCAAAAAAAGCTATACATATTTAATGTATACATCTTGGTGAGTTTGAAGTATACACCCATGAAACTGTCACCATAAACAATACAAAGCTACAACCATCACCTCTGAAAGTTCCCTCCCTCCCTCTTTTTTTTAAAGAAAATTTAATATAAGATCTACTCTCTTAACCAATTTTTCAGTATACAAGACAGTATTGTTAATTATATGTGCTATGCTGTGCAGTGAATCTCTAGGATATAGTCATCTTGTGTAACTGAAACTACATGCCCTTTGACTAATATCTTGCCAATTCCCCCCTCCCTGTGTATTCTAATTTTTAGGCAGCAAATAAAGTTATCATTAAGATGAAAGAATTGAATTCTCTCTTTATGAGGCTCATAGTAAACATTTCCTGTAACCTCAGAACTCTCAGGTAAAAGTATTCATTTATATTTATTTCATGACAGTTTTAAATAATGAGTTTCATAGAGTCCCGTGTAAACACAAGAGGCAATATATCCTAGCACTCAGAGCACACGATGTGTTTTCATTCCTGGTTCTGCTAGTCACCAGTTGTGACTTTAGGAAAATAGTTAACCTCTCAGCTTCCCCCTTTATAAAATAGTGATAGTAATACCTAATAATAATACTCTTAGGGCATTATGAAGGATTCAGTGAATAAAATGCATTAATGCATTTAGCATAGTTCAGAAAGCATGATATTCCATAAATCGTAATTCTTCTTTGGATTTTCTTCAACAGTACCTAACACATAGTAAATTTTTAATATTTTACTTTGTTTTCATTATGAGACTGAGCTAAGGCCTTATAAAAATCTCATTTCATTGTTAAACCTTACAAATAGGTGTGATACAGGGGCGCCTGGATGGCTCAATCAGTTTAGCATCCGACTCTTGGTTTCGCCTCAGGTTCATAAGTCCAAGCCCTGCATCTGGCTGTGTGCTGACCGTGTGGAGCCTGCTTTGGGTTCTGTCTCTCCGTCTCTCTGTCTCTCTCTCTGACCCTCCCCTGCTCACATGCTCTCTCTCAAAATAAATAAATAAAAAATTTAAAAAATAGGTGCGGTATATATGTTGCAGATAAAGAAATTGAAGCTTGGTGCTATGGACTGAATGTTTATGTCCTACCCAAATTTCACACATTGAAGCCCTAACTCCCTATGTGATGGTATTTGAAAGTGGAACCTCTGAATGTTAATTAGATTTAGAAGAAGCCATGAGGATGAAGCCCCCATGATGGGATTAGGGCCTTTGTAAGAAGAGAGGGAGACTGGCGCCCCGCCCCCTCTATCTGCATTGTGAAGGTACAGCAAGATGATGTCTTTCTGAAAACAAGGAAGAAGCCTCACCGGGAACTGAACTTGCTGGCAACTTGATCTTGGATTTCCCAGTCTCCAGATCTGTGAAAAATAAATGTTTGTTGTTGAAGCCACCCAGTGTGTGGTATTTTGTTACAGCAGTCTGAGCTAACTGAGACACTTATCAAGGCTAAATAAGGTCACTAAAGATCACACAGCTAGTAAGTAGCTATACCAGAATTTGGCTAAGTGTTTGATGGGCTTTTTCCACAGAACCCCACTGCCTCCCAATGTAAGACGGACACTACTTAGGTTTCTCCACACAGAAAGTTCCCCTGAGCCAGCCTAAATTCAGTCAGTACACTTTGCTATCTGTGTTGCCACACGTGAGTTACTCGACTTTTCTGTGCCTTGGTTTCTTCATCTGTAAAATGTGGGTAATAGTAATAGTCTACCTCGCAGCATTGTTGAGAAAATTTTATGGAGACATATGAAATGTTTAGGACAATGGCTGGCATGTAGTAAATTTTATACATATATTTTTTATTATTACTATTTATAACCCTGGCATCAAGCAGATTAGTCTCGAGAGGAAAGAACAACAAATACTATCCTTTTCAGCAGACTGTGAGACTTTATATGGTACAATGCTAGTGTGTTACTGGTGGAATATTAACTTCGTGGTTTCCGGAAATCGTCCCTGAGAATTTTAGAGCAGAACTGGACTAGTCACCCTCAGAATCGCCAGCAGAGCTTTTAGAAAACCGGTCACAACCCACACTCCCACCCCTCACCGCACCCCTCCTCCCCACCTCCCTCCAAGTCAGACCCCTAATCAGAGTCTGCAGAGGTGGGCCGGAAACGCCCACTTTTAACAAGTATCCCACATGCGCAGCCGTGCAGCCTTCTAACGGAGCCCATTTTAAAATGAGAGAAAAGGGGCGCCTGGGTGGTGCAGTCGGTTAAGCGTCCGACTTCAGCCAGGTCACGATCTCGCGGTCCGTGAGTTCGAGCCCCGCGTCAGGCTCTGGGCTGATGGCTCAGAGCCTGGAGCCTGTTTCCGATTCTGTGTCTCCCTCTCTCTCTGCCCCTCCCCCGTTCATGCTATGTCTCTCTCTGTCCCAAAAATAAGTAAAAAACGTTGAAAAAAAATTAAAAAAAAAAATGAGAGAAAAAAAAGAGAGACCCGGAGAGAGTGCATGCTTTTCCCAAGGCTCAGGGCTCTTTCTCCTACAAGGTGCTGCCACCATTCCCACAGACGTGCGGCCTGGTTACCCCAGGTCTGTTACCAGGACGATCTGCCATCCCCGCCAGCCACAAGAATTAGAGACTCAGCAGAAATGCTGAACTAGTCTCACACCAGGGCTGTTAGAAAGCTGAGGGCGGGGGCAAGAGTTGAGTGACAGGTGTCGGAACTCCCCTGGCCTCTGTGAGCTAGAAAAGGTGGCTCCCTTCAACGGGCTTACGTTCTGGGCCTAGCCTAAATACTACAGGATTCTGCATGTAAACATGAAGTTTATCTTCCATTGGCTTAGCCCTGGTTTGAAAAATAATCCTAGGTTAGCCTTTTGAAAGCATCTTATCTCTCTTTTGTATTCTTACCCAGATGTGACCCTCTTTTTCTGTTGTTTTGGCCGCTATTGACACTGCGGTTGAGGCTGAACCCACTGATCCTTCAGAACCCAAGCTTCTCCTTTACTCACTCTCCGGCAAAGCTTAACTGTACTTGTAGATCCACCAAATGGTTTTCATAGTGAAAACATTATTGACTTGTAAATATAGCTTTAAAGTCAGCAGAGGCTTTTCTCTGAGAGCTCCCAGATATTTCAAGAAATCTAAGACAAAAGGGAAAAAAAAATCTCTTCAAGGCTCTCATGAAACCAGTTTGTAGATATCGTCTAGCAACTGCCTTATCCATTGCTTAAAAACATAGGAATGCCGTCTCTTTTTCAGGGTTGTTTCTAAGTACCTCCCGGGCAGGGATAGCTTATAAAATGGGAACAACGATAGCCGCCAAGAGAAAACCAAGAGAAGTGTTATAAATACCTAGTCCTACTCAGTCAGCAGCTAAGCTGGAAATAGGCCAATTGCTAAGAAGGATGCTTCTACTTCCCTAAAAAGGAAGAAAAAAAATCGTTATGGGGACGTATTTGTAGTTCTTGATACAGATATTCCCTACATGGAATCTCTCCTTTAGACGGCAGGAGCAGGGAGTTGGAAGGAAAACAATCATTTTTTAACCTGGTAGTTTTCCTCCTGGAGCCCAGAGGAAAAAGAAGTGTTCTCATAGCAAACATCCTGTACTTCCTTTATCGTAACACTCATCAATCTTATAATTGCTTGTTCAATATCTGTCTTCCAATTAGACTATAAATTCCCTGAGAGTGACTGCATTTTTCTTATTTGCTAGTGTGTCCCTGGTACACAGCCCTGGCACATAGTTTGACGTTCGATAAATATCTTTTGAACAAAATGCTGAATAAATTACATAGAAGCCACAGCCTTCAACAGGGGTGATTGGAACTAGTAAGATTTAAATTGCAGATGAAGCCGCTATGTGGAGTTCAAGTTGCTGTGTATATCCAAGGTGGTGGAGTATATAACGGAATTAATTAGATGAACAAGGGTGAATTTCTAGTTTTGAAAACCAACCCAAGGACGAATCTTGTGATTACACTGAACCTGGTGTGATTACACTGGTAATCACCAAGAATTAAAGGAAAAAAATGCCAAATTGCACCTAGATCTGGCTATCTTAAAACGTATTTTGTCTATTATATAGTACATATTAGTGATTTAGGGTCAGCTTGTTTTAACAAAGAGGAGTTTTAGATTTTTATTTAAGGCAAATAGAGTAAAGGTAGTCACATCTGTGGTTTAAACTGTATAAATTCTATAACACAATTAGCATCATAAAGCCATTTGAGGTAGTGTACAATCATTGTTTTGTTGTTGATAAATAAAGCTCTTGAAAAATAAATCTTCTAAGTTAAACATATGAAGTGTCTGCAGTAATGTTGTAAATGCTATACGCTTTAAAAAATGAAGAGAACAATAATATCTCATTGATACAACCTCCTTGATGCAATGAATATCTATCTGAAGATTCCATCATGAAAGACTAATTGAGAAATGGCTGAGAGCTTATCTCTGTTGAACTTCAATCCTTGGAGGTGCCGCCTGTTCTGAAGAAAACTGAAAGAAATGGACTCAGAACTGTAATAGCAGATCAGGATCAGAATTGGATATATTTATATCTGTGAAACCATCACCACAATCAAATAAATCCATTAGCCTCAAAAGTTTCCTCATGGCCTTTCCTAATCCCTGCCTCATGTGTCTTCCCCCAAACAGAGTGATCTGCTTTCTTTTCTTGTCTTTTCTTTTCTTTTCTTTTCTCTTTAAGTAAGCTCTGTGTGGGGCTTGAACTCACAACCCTGAGATCGAGAGTTCTCGATCAGCATGTTCTACTGAGTGAGCCAGCCAGGCACCCCACCTTTCTTTCTTTTTATTTTAATTTAAAAATATTTAATTGTGATAAAACACATAACATAAAATTTATCATCTTAAGGATATAACAAAGATTTGAGCAGAGATTAATGAAATTGAGAATAGAAAAAATCAACAAAGCTAGGAGTTGCTTTTTTGAAAAGATCAAAAAAATTGAGAAAACTTTAGTTAAGAAAACTCAAATAACTAAAATCAGAAATGAAACAGGGGGCATTTCAACTAATGCTACAGAAATTAAAAGGATTATAAGAGACTACTAGAAACAATTACATGCCAAAAAATTGGAAGACTTAGAAGAAATGGAAAAATTCCTAGAAGCAGACAACCCACAGGGACTGAATCATGTAGAAAAATAAAGTCTGAACAGAGCATAACTACTAAGAAGACTGAATCAGTAAACAAAAACCTCTCAAAAGACTGGCCTGGCTCACAGGTGTCTGGACTAGAGCATCAGGAAAAGACTAAAGATTAGATTGTAAGAAAATATAAAAGCCATGTTTCAAAGACCTGAATTACAGGTGCTCATCAGTTTGTAAGACACAGGTCTCAAATAGCTAGCAGTTTGGTTCTCAGAAGATCTCTAAATTGCATGCAGTTACTTGGAAAAGTGGGTCAGGACTCTGTCATGAGACAGGTGGAAAGAAAAAAATCCAGCAACAGTATTTTCTCTAGTAGCAAATGAGATGTGGTGACCAGGGGAAAGTGAGGTATACCAGTTGTGGACGATGTCAGTCAAAAGACAACATGGCACAGAATATCAGTGTTATGGCCAGGCCGCAGAGACCTGGCATACCAGTGGGTGAAAAGGGGTCTTGAACTGATGTGGAAGAGAAAGTAGTTTCAGGTGATGCACAGATAGAAATAATTGCAACTGACAGACAATGATCATCATAGCAGGTAACATTTTTGGGTGACCAGACAAAAGAGAAGGCATGGACTTTATTATTTTTCTTTGGTCATTGTTTGGGGTCTCATTTCCAAATCATGTATACTCTTTACAGTTTCTAAGTGCAAGGATTAAAATCTATATACCTCCTAACAAAGAACAGCTTAAGACCAGATGGTGTCACTGGAAAATTCTACCAAGCATTTAAAGAAAAATTAAGTAATGGGGTGCCTGGGTGGCTCAGTTGGTTAAGCATCTGACTTCAGCTCAGGTCATGATCTCGTGGTTCACGAGTTTGAGCCCCGTGTCAGGCTCTGTGCTGACTGTTCAGAGCCTTGAGCCTGCTTTGGATTCTGTGTCTCCTCTCCTTGCATTGTCTCTCTCTCTCTCTCTCTCAAAAATAAATAAATATTTTAAAAAATAATAATAATAAAGAAAGAAAGAAGAATTAAGTAAGGGTGCCTGGGTGGCTCAGCCGGTTGGGCGACTGACTTTGGCTTGGGTCATGCTCTCATGGTTCATGGGTTCAAGCCCTGTTTTGGGCTCTGGTGCTGACAGCTCAGAGCCTGGAACCTGCTTCAGATTCTGTGTCTCCCTCTCTCTATCTGTTCCTCCCCCACTCACACTCTGTCTCTCAAAATAAATAAACGTTAAAAAAAAAAAATTAAACAAGAACTAACTCCAATCTTCCTCAAACTCTTGCAAAACGTTGAAGAGGGAATACATCCAAATTCATTCTATGAGGCCAGTATTATTATGCTGATACCAAAGCCAGATAAAGACACTACAAGAAAACTCCAGATCAATATCCCTGATGAATACTGATGCAAAAATCTTCAACAAAATACTAGCAAACTGAATTCAACAGCACATTAAAAGGATTATACACCATGACCAAGTAGAATTTATTCTTGAATAGTTCAACATATGACCAACAAACATATGAAAAAATGCTAAATATCACTGATCATCAGAGAAATGCAAATCTAAACTACAATGAGATATCACCATATACTCATTATGATGGCTACAAAAGAAGAGAGAAAGAAAGAAAGAAAGAAAGAAAGAAAGAAAGAAAGAAAGAAAGAAAGAAAGAAAGAAAGAAAAGCAACAAGTGTTGACGTAAAAGTGAAAAAGTCGGTGCATTGTTGGGATTTTTAAATGGTACAACCATCTTGGAAAATAGTATGGCGGTTCTTCATACCATTTGAATTACTATTTTAATTACTCATTTAATTAATTACCTTAAATTAATTACTAATTTCATTACTCATACTATTTTAATTTAAATAGAACTACCATATGATTTAGCAATCCCACTTCTGGATATATATCTCAAGAAAATGAAAGCATGGTCTCGGAGATGTTTGTACATCCATGTTCATAACGGCACTATTCACAATAGCCAGAAGGTGGAAGAAACACAAATGTCCATTGACAGATGAATGGATAAACAAAATGGGGCCAAAACATACAGTGGAATGCTATGCCACCTTCAAAAGGAAGAAAATCTTGTCACATGTTACAACATGGATGAATCTTGAAGACATCATGCTAAGTGAAATTATCCAGTCACAAAAGGACAAATACTGTATTATTTCACTTATGAGGTATGTACAGTAGTCAGATCCATAGAGACAGAAAGTAGAATGCTGGTTGGCAGGGGCTGAGGGGATGGGGTTGTGGGAAGCTGTTTAATGGGCACAATGTTTCAGTACTGCAAAATGAAAAGGTTCTGAAGATGTTTCACAACATTATGTATAATATTTCAAAACAATGCAAATATACTTAACACTACTGAACTGTACACTTAAAAATAGTTAAGATGGTAAATTTTATTATTATTTTTTAACCACAATGAAACAAATTCTATACATACATGAATAAAACTGACCGTGCCCATCACTGCGAAGAATATAGAGGGACTGGAATTCTCATACATGGCTAGTGGGAATATCGAATGGTACAATCCCTTTGGAAAATTTCTTAAACTCCTTTGGCAGTTCCTTTTTTTCTTTTTTCTTTTAATTTTTAATGTTTATTTATCTTTGAGAGAAAGAGAGCGTGAGCAGGAGAGGAGCAGAGAGAGAGGGAGACACAGAATCCGAAGCAGGCTCCAGGTTCTGAGCTGTCACCACAGAGCCAGATGCGGGGCTCGAACCCATGAGCAGTGAGATCATGACCTGAGCTGAAGTCAGATGTCCAACCATCTGAGCCACCCAGGCGCCCTACCTTTGGCAATTGCTTAAAAACTAAAACATGCTCTTGTTCCACTCTAGGAATCTACCCAAAGGAAATTAAAGCATAAGTTTATACAAAGACTTATATAAGAATGTTCGTAGTAGCTTTCTTTGTAATATTTACTTATTTATTTATCAACATTTATTTATTTTTGAGAGACAGAGAGAGGCAGAGCATGAGCAGGGGAAGGGGAGAGAGAGAGAGACAGAATCTGAAGCAGGCTCCAGGCTCTGAGCTCTTTGTTAGCACAGAGCCTGACGCGGGGCTCGAACTCACTAACTGCGAGACCATGACCCGAGCTGAAGTCGGACGCTCAACCAACTGAGCCACCCAGCCGCCCCTTTCTTTGTAATATTTAAAAGCTAGTAACGATCCAAATATGTATCAACAGTGAATATCAACAGTGAATAATCAAGTTGTGTATACCCACACAATGAAATACTACTTACACATAGGTATGCTTTTTAGATATCATGTACTGAGTTTTTATTGTGTATCAAGCACTGTGTCTAATGCTTTAAATATATAATCACAATTCTATGAGGTAGGAATAATCCTCCTTATTTTACAGACGATGAAATAGAGTCTTGGAAAAGTTTGTAACACAGAGTTACACAGCTAAGATCTGCCAAAGCCAGGGTTTGAACTTAGGTCTAGAGAACTGTCAGAAATGGAATGCGTAGTCACTACACTGAATTTGTTAAATTCAACAGGAGTAACACGCTGATTAGCTGATAGTAAACATCTCAGTTGAAGAAGTCTTTAGGAAAAAAAAAAAAAAGCTCTCTCTGGCTGCTCACCAGTGGTGTTAACGGACATATTGAAGAATGGTTCAGAATGTGGGCTTTAAATGTAAACAGCCTACGTGTGAATTCCCATGGCTACCAGTTCCTAGTTGTGTGAGCTATTTAATCTCTCTGTTCCCTTATCTTTAAGATGGAGATAACAGAGTCTACCTCATTCCCTGATTGTACCTAAAACAGTTGCTGGCATATAGTAAAACACTGCCCATCTTTAGTTAACTTCTTAAATATAACTGTGAATGCTTCCTATCTCTATTAAGAAAGATAAGATACTTTAAAACAAACAAACAAACAAACAAAACTTCATTCAATGTAATATATTTAAAGTGGCTCTGTGCAATGCCCTGGGCTAGGCAAAGCTGAGTCAGATGAGAGAATCCCGTTCTCGGGAATTCTGTAGGCCATACGCGACCTGTTGAATATTTTTAACATTTACATGCCCTGTGCTCTGTGGTTGGCTGGAATTTACATTTAAATTTTTGACTTTCCAACGTTCTAACCTATTTTGCATTATGACATACTGTGTTCAGGCCATTTCCCATTTAGGGAGTCCTAAATTACCAGCCCCACTTCTTCCTTGATGGGAATATTTCTTGATATTAATATTCATTTCCTTTTAATGCTGAAACTTAGTGAATCTTACTAAGCTACACCCATTTCGAAATAAGATTTAAGTATTTTAAGCACCATCAAAGGTAACTTGTAGGTATTGTAATGTTATACACAGAAATTGACTCCCCCTTTAATGAGAGGCAGAAGGAATCATAGGTTAGAGTAGCTTCAAGTAGACCAAGTTTTTGTTGCTAAGTAGATGACTCCTTTTGCTTATGTGAAAAGCTAACTAGCATTGATATCAGACTGACAGAATCTTTCAAAGATTGAAGGCTCCATGTTAGCACAATAAAACTTGTCTAAATTGATCATTTGACTCTATGTAATGTTGGTTTTAGGAGAGGGCACCTAGAACAAATACATCAGGCCCTCTGGCTTAGCAGTCAGCCTTATGATAGTTGCTATGTAGTAGAATTGTGTTGTGGGTTGAATTGTACCTTCTCAAAGTTCATATGGTGAAAACTTAAGCCCCACTACCTCAAAATGTGACCTTATTTGAAACTGGGATTATTGCACACGTAATCAGTTAAGTGAAATCAAGGTCAGTAGGATGGGCCCTTAATCCAATATGACTGGTGTCCTTCTAAAAGGGGGAAATTTGGGCACAGAGATTCACACACGGCAAGAACACCACATGCAGATTCGTTGGAGTTATGCTTCCATAAACCAAGCAACTACCATAAGCTAGAAGAAAGACCCAGAGCAAATACTTCCCAGGCAACAACATCAGAGAGACTATGGTCCTAATGACACCTTTTTTTTTTTTTTTTTTTTTTTTTTAGAGAGAGAGTAAGCACAAGCAGTAGAGGGAGAGAGAGAGAGAGAGAGAGAGAGAGAGAGAGAGAGAGAGAATCTCAAGCAGGCTCCATGCCCAGCATGAAGTCCAACGCATTGCTCCATCCCACAACCCCGAGATCAAGACCTGAGCTGAAGTCAAGAGTCAGATGCTCAACTGACTGAGCCACCCAGGCGCCTCCCTATTGATACTTTGATCTCAGACTTCTGGCCTCCAGAGCTGTGAGACAATAAATTTCTGTTGTTTAAGCCATGGGGTACTTGTTACAGCATCCTCGCAAACTAATATAATTTGGGAGGGGCATTCTTTTCTTTTTTTTTTTTCTCTTAGTGTTACACAAATGTTAGAGCTCCTCTGCAGCTTGATTTTTTTTGTTTATTTAATTTAAGGATGCAAAGACAAAGCAGTCACTTCTCCCATGTTGCATAAGATTTACTACAGGAGATAAAACAGATCACCTGGGATGGCATATTTGAATCTTAGCTCTGTCACTCATTTGTTGTGTGACTTTGGGCAAGTTACTTAGACTCTACCTCTGTCTGTCTGTCAAAAATAAA
Source organism: Neofelis nebulosa (assembly GCF_028018385.1). Classification (NCBI taxonomy): domain Eukaryota; kingdom Metazoa; phylum Chordata; class Mammalia; order Carnivora; family Felidae; genus Neofelis; species Neofelis nebulosa. Next base: position 133,727,563 of record NC_080787.1, on the reverse strand, counting down.
TTAAAATGTTTAAAAAGTTTGTTTGCTTTTTCAAAGAACACCCTTCACAACCTTGGCTTACATGCTTTCCATCTCTGCTTTAACCCTTTGCATCATATCACTGTATTTATTTCCTTTTTAGCTGTATCACAAACTGTAATAGGTATTTATTTACCTATTGTCTGTAAAGGCAGAGACTATCTCTCTTATTCAGATCTATATCCCAAGGAGATGCTCAACAAATATTTGTGGGAAGGAAGAAGGGAGGCGAGAGAAAGAGACAGATGGAAGGGTGGGAGGAAAATGAATAAACGGAACAGTAGGGGAGTAGAGCAGGTGAAGGGGTAGTTGGGAACCCGAGCATGGAGGGGCTCTTGAAAGAGTGGCTAAAGACCCTAGAGCAGACCACTGACTCAGTATTCTTTTTCTTTTTTAAATATTTTTAAATAATTTATTTATTTTTGAGGCAGAGAGAGACAGAGCATGAGCAGAGGAGGGGCAGAGAGAGAGAGGGAGACACAGAATCCGAAGCAGGCTCCAGGCTCTGAGCTGTCAGCACAGAGCCCGACGCGGGGCTCGAACCCACGAACCGTGAGATCGTGACCAGAGCCGAAGTCAGATACTTAACCGACTGAGCCACCCAGGCGCCCCTCTGACTCAGTATTCTTAAGAGAAAGATTGGGTATTCTGTCTATTTAACAGCCACCTCTGGTGAGTCTTACCATCAGGCAAATTTGAGAAATACTATAATAATCAGTTTTAATCTGTTTGGGCTGCTATAACAAAAATACCATTGCCTGGGTGGCGTAAACAACATGCGTTTACTTCTTACAGTTTTGGATTCTGGAAAAGCCAAGATCAAGGTGCTGGCAGATTCAGTATCTGGTTCACAGACAGTTGTCTTCTCACTGTGTCTTCACATGGCAGAAGGGGAAAGGGAGCTCTCTGGGGCCTTTTTTTTTTTTTTTTTTATAAACACATTAATCCCGTTCGTGGAGGCTCCACCCTTATGACCTACTTACCTCCTTGAAACCTCACTTCCAAATACCATCACTCTGGGGATTGAGTTTCCACTTTGTCCGTATATTTGTTGTAATTGTCTTTGCTGTACACATTTTTGCTGCAAGCACTTTCAATGCATAACTAATTGGCTGTAAGGCAATTTCGCTATAAATTAAAAAAAAATCTCATTGATAGTTTGGTTTCATTTCTTCATTCATGCAGAGATACACTTTTATGTTCCATTGTATATATATTATATAAATCTTAGCCTTCATATTGGTCTATACTGTGGCACAGAGTTTTAAGCCCACATTTCCCATGAAACTTTGGAACATCTATGAATGAACATGTAACAACATGCCAAAAACAAACAACAATATAGAAGGCTTTCACAATGCAATACAAAGCTAATCTTCAAACAGGCATTCTAGTATTTAAAAACTGATACCTTTCTTAATGAAGGAAGAAATTTTAGTGAAAAAAGAAAAAGTACAATGCTGAACAAGGAGATAAATCAACAAGCAAAAAAAAAAAATGTACAATGCTATGAATGAAAGATTCTGAAGACAAGTACTTAGGTACAATTCACAAAATAAAATCAGTTATCTGGGCATTATTGCCATGAACCTACACTATACATTTCAGATATATTCCAGTATTTTGCATTTTGCAATACAGTCTTTTAAATTTTGTTATTCATTTTTTTCTGTTTCATTATATCCCTTTTAATGAATGTCCCTCTTTTATTTTTTGTGATTTTTGTCTTTTATGGCACCAATTCGTTAAGCAGCAAAAACATTTGCTGCAAAAATGCTTGCAGAGCAAAGGTGCTAATGGCAAAACTACTTACAACCAGTTTCAATATATGAATTTGGGGGGACAGAAACATTCAGTCTATAGAACATCCTTCGGGGAGCCCGGGGGGGCTCAGTCAGTTAAGCCTCCGACTTCAGCTCAAATCATGATCTCGTGTTTTACAAGTTCAAGCCCCTGAATGGATCTCTGTGCTGACAGCTCAGATCCTGGAGCCTGCTTTGGATTCTGTGTCTCCCTCTGTCTCTCTCTGCCCCTCCTAGCTCATGCTCTGTCTCTCTCTCAAAAATAAATAAAACATTAAAAAGAAAAAAAGAACATCCTTCGATGTCCACTCACAGCTTTGCTTCTTCCACGTCTGAGTAGAGAGAGAATTGGGCTAAATGTATTTGGAAGTAATGGAAGACTTAGAACAGAAATCAGAAGTATAAATATTCCCACTCTATTTGGTGCCTATAGATAGATCTCAGCCTCAACCATGAGAGTTCCTTAAAATTGCAACATACCAAGTAGCCTGTTAAATAGCAGTTATTCTGGGACATTCCAATCTGAGGCCAAAAATGACCTCCCACCCGGACTCAAAGAACTCAAAAAGGAAAACACCAGTGATAGTAAATCAGCCCAATTAGAATAAAAAAAAAAAAAAAAAAAAAAAAAAAAAAGACAATGCAGGGGGAAAAAAAAAACACAGAAATAAACTCAGACAAATAATCTGTCCATTTAGGAAAATCCTGAGGTCTGTTTGTGAGGAAATACTAAAAGAGTAGGGAACAGACCAAAATCCTTTAATGAATCATGGAATCTTTAAACTGGTATCAGATGTTCCCCAGTCGTAGAGCCATGGGGAGTCCTAGCAACATTTCAAATTCTTCCAAATAAGGTAGCCTCAGCCAAAAGCTATGCTCTTAAAGACAATTTCTTCTTACCTGATTATCTGTTTGGTTTAAGATGAACTGACTGTTTTCAGAACTAAAGTGCATTTATATGTGTAAGATTAGAAGGATTGTGAAGATTCTTTTAAACACACACACACACACACACACACACACACACCACATTTTTACTGAGTCAGATTTTCCAGTGTATCAGTTGGAGAAAAGGGTAGTGTAAATCCAAGTAGAGAATCTGTGGTTTCATTTGGTGGTCAGGCGGCTAGGGGGATTTGTTTTCCCATTGTAACATAGCAACTTGATTTCAGTGCTGCTCTCCTGTCATATGCATGAAGGGAGATACCAAATATCCCACGAGAGAATTTTCCAGAAGGTGTAGAGATGGTCTTTACCCAGCCTATGAGCTCTTACATACAAAAAGTAAGTACTTCAAGCCGAATATTTGGATTCCAGAAACTTTAAGTAAATAGTATAGAATTACAGACTTCTAGAAAGAACTCTTAATAGAATGTTAACTACAAGAGTTACTTGTACATCAATTTACTCATCTCCTCCACCTCAAGGTTAGGGGTGGCAAGGGACTCTTGCTGCCTGGGCAAGAGTCAGCTGTCTGGGCCAGATGTCTCAGGTGGTGAGCAGCTGCCTTAGTTTACCCCACTGTGCCACAGAATATTGTTCTCTGTGTGTGACAAGCTGTGAAAAGATTGGGAAGCACTGGTGTGAATTACACCCATGCTATAGACTTTCCAAATGTGTGAATAGATTGATGATTTTAGGTGGCACACAGGCATGCCATGAAAAACACTGAATTGCTTAGTGAGAAAATATTTTACTATTCAATTCTTGTTTAATCCTTCTGACTAGAGAAAGACAAACGATCAGTTTGGTGTTATCATATTTTCAACTATTAATCTTCCTATTAACAAAGAGAGCCCAGATCACAGACACAGAACTTTTGCCATGCAGACTCTAGGTAGAATTTAATAATATCATTTTGTTTTATTACATTTATTTTTGGTCACTGATTCTTTTTTTTTCCTTCATTTTTGGTAGTGATTTCAAGTCTCATTCTAAAACAAGTTCATTTAAACAAGACAAAAGAGTTGATGCAAAGAAAATATTAAACAAAAGATGGTACAAGTTGGATCATTCCCATATGGCAAAAATTGTGAAGATAATATTCAAATGACTAAATAAAAAAAAAAAAAAACGCCACACCATCCATTGGGTCTCTGGAATCCACTCTATAGTATCTCTGATAAATCATTTAAAACACTTCTGGACATAGCAAACATATCATCAATGTAATTAATTCCATTTCCAGACACATTAAATTGTTAAAATTTTAACACTTTGGGTCAAAATATGTTTCCCAGGACCTTTCTATCATGAATTCTAATTAAATATTTGAAGATATTTCTCTTTCTTTAGTTCCATCCTCCATTCTTTTAACTTCTTTTTTCTCCTGTAACGCATACACACCATACCTTCTTTTTTCAAGTCAAACTCTTCCATTTCCTCCCCTTTGATACAATTCTGGTCACACTCACTTCCCTGGCAACTCTTCTCTGGGTTTATTCTAAATTATCAGTGTCTCTCTTAAACAGAATCAGTAAAAGCTATTTTGGTTGCATGGAGCAGAAAAACCCAATTAGCTTAGGCAAAAAGGAGACTTTATTTGCTCACATAATTGAAAACTCCAGAATAAGTGCATTAAAGGCATGGTTTGAAACAGGGGCTCACAGAAGACCCCCAGAATCAGGATTCACTGTCTGTCTCATCTTACGGCTCCATTTTTCTAAGAAATCCAGGGAGGCTTTTCCCTCAGCATAGCAAGATGATAAAAGAATACAGCCTTACCTTTTTGCAGTCTCAAGTCTAGTAGGGCAGAGTGGAAGCCTTTCAGAAATCCAGAAAAAGTCTCATTGTCTATTAGCAGCTCTGAATGTGCCCTATGCTTTCTCCTGAGCCAACCACTGTCACCAAAGGAATATAATATGCTGATCAGTCAGGAGTAAGAAATAAAGACAACTTTACTGGAAGTGCATGGCCTTAGGTGAGGAAAAAGTTGATGTCTCAGAAGGAAACAAACTGTGTTTACTGGAAAAATTCATATTGTGATGTATACATATGAACTCAATTCCCTGGGTAAAGTAAAAGCAGTGAATACAGTGGGATAATTGCCTCCTTTATTATGAACTTCATATGTCAATATAGGAGGGAGTGAGAGAGTGTTCTGCATTCTGAAACTATACCAGGGGCTGTTATTTGTCAGTCCTCTCTGTGTCAATGACCCATGCATGGTGGGAGAAATAGAAAGCGTGACATCAATATAAGATAGTGTTCTTTGGTTTCCAGACCAAAGCATATAATTAAGATGAGCTGATGAGAAAAAAAAAAAAAAAAAAAAAAAAAAAAGGAGACAGAGAAGAAGAAGGAAGGGGGCGGTGAGGGGGGAGGAAGAGGAAGGGGAGAGGAGGAGAAGGAAAGAGTGTTCTAGTATCGGATATCCTGATAGCAACCAGGTGTGGGAACTGACAGCAAGAGAGGTGAGAGAAAAACCATACCAAGTGGTGACTATAACATAAAAAGCAGAGTAGAATTGCCAAAAAAGAAGAACCAAGCCCCAATTTCAAAACTCAATATATAACTACAGTAATCAAGACAGTATGGTATTGATATAAAAAACATATAAACTGATGCAACAGAATTTAGAGTAGAAATATTTATGGTCAATTGGTTTTTGGAAAAGGGTCAATAAAATTAAATGTGAATTGTCTTTTCAAAAAATGGTGCTGAATAATTGAATATTCACATGCAGAAAGATGAATTTAGATCCTTACCCCACATCATAGACAAACAAAATAACTCAAAATAGATCATAGAACAAGTTGTAAAAGGATGTTAAATTAGACTGCATTAAAATTAAAACCTTTGTACTCCAAAAGACACCATGAAAAAATGAAAGTCATAAGTTATAGAAAGAGAATGTTTACAAATCATATATCTGAAAAAGGACTAGTATCTAGAATATATAAAGAACTCTTTTAAATCAATAATATGAAAACAAACAACTGGATTTTTAAAAGAGACAAAAGGCTTGATGAACATTTCACCAAAAAAGATATACAAGTGACTAATAAGAACATGAAAAGATATCTAACATCATTAGTTATTAGGCGAAAGCAAATTAACACCACAGTGAGATGCTGTTTCACACCTACTTAGAATGGCTATCTTCAAAAAGTCAAACAATACCAAATGTTGACAATGATGTGAACAAACTGGAAACTTTATACGTTGCTGGTGGGAATTCAAAATGGTGCAGTCACTTTAGAAACATTTTTGACAGTTTCTTGAAATGTTAAACATAAATCTACCATATAGTGCAGCAATTTCACTTCTAGGTATCTACCCAAAAGAAATGAAAACATATGTCCATGCAAAGACTTGCACATAAATGTTCATAGCATCATTAACCATAATAACCAAAAAATGGAAACCATTCAAACTTCCATCAAGCAGTGAATGGATAAGTAAAGTGTGGCATACCCACACAATGGAAATCTATTCTGCACTAAAAAGGAGCAAATTGCTAATACATGCTACAACGTGGATGAGTTTCCAAACCATTATGCTAAGTAAAAAAAAGCCAGGAACAAAAGATCATATGATGCCATTTCTCTGAAATGTCCAGACAGGCAAATCTGTAGATTCGGAAAGCAGATTAGTGGTTGTTGGAACTGGAGGTAGGGATGGAAACTGTCTGCAAATGGGCACGAGAGATCAATTTGAATTGATGGGAATGTTCTAAAATTGGACTGTGATGATAGCTATACAACTCTGTATGTTGACTGACGGTCATTGAATTGTACGCTCAAAATGGGTGAATTTTATATGTAAATTATCTCTCAGTAGGATAAATAAATAAACAGAATACTCACAGCAACCCAGAAACAAACTTTGTAAGTAAAAAGAAGATAATTATGTTCCAGCTAAATGGTGGGATTATGAATGATGTTTATACTTTTACGTATTTTCCTAGTTAAAAGTGTGTTCTCAAATCAGAAGAAAATTTGAAAAATCATTCTCTGAGCGTCAAACACAAAATCACTACACGATGGATGGACCACAGGAGGGCTCCGTAAAGTCACCTGCATAAAGAGACAGAATGGCTCTCGGGCCTGCAAGATTTGGCAGTAACCTGATTACGGTTAATAACACATCTAAAGAAAGACGAATCCATCAGCAGAGAACACTGATCAATAAAGAAGGAAGGCAAAGAAAAGGGACGGTTGAAGAGGAAAGCATTGCAGGGCCTAACCGATGCCAAGCAGGGAGATGGAAGGCTGGTCACGGAGTGGGTGTGCCCACCCCGTGAGGGAGATGAGCGCCATACATCTCCTACAGCTTCAGACCATTAGGCGTTCTCAGTGTGGTATCACAGATTTGTCTTCTTGCAGCTGCGTGCTCACCACATAATATTTTTACAAAATTTTCTGCAAGTAATTTTGTGTGCAGAGAAAGCCCATTCATACTGATATGTTATGAATTAACACACATTTGGTTATATACTTCCGACTCCTGAGGTTCACTTCGGTGTGAGTCAGCTTGTCCAAGCAGAATCAACTTTAGAGTGGCGGCAAGATGAAAATTATGCACCTGGGAAGCTGAGACAGACTCTGGACTGGGGAAAATTCTTCAGGATAAAGGCCACCTCTCGGAAGCCAGCCAGTCAACTGACCTTTCTCAGTGACATCCCAACCTTGACAAGAGCTTCTCATTCAGCCTTCAATAACAAGAAATGCAAGACACAAGATATATTGAAATTAATGTATGTTCAGCATATTTTTTTAAGAAGCCATTGGTGGGAAGAATTTAAATTCTTTAAATCTTGTACTTATGGACTCCAGATCCATCCAGCCCCAGCAACTGTAATTCCAGCACTAGCTGCTTCAATTCCATCTTGCTCATAAAACCAGTCCTGGTTAAACAGAGAGCTTCCTTCCAACGATTTTTGCTGGTGGTGATGTTCCAGCACCAAGAGTCTGTGGCTCTGTGCCAAAACCGCTGGGGAAAACGTACCTGCCTCTGGGAATAATGGAGCTTATTTGTTTGAACATTGAGCTATAGTGTCGCACAACACATAGGTACTTTTCATGACTGATCTTATGTCCTGGTTCATAATTTCTACTCTCATTCCCATATTGGACTTTTAGGCCAAGCACCTGCGTCTCCTTCCTGTCTGCCCTCAAACCCTTTCCACACTAACCCATGTTTATTGGACCCTAATAGTGTCCCTGCCTTGACCTGGATGGACAATTTGATTTTGGCACTCTTTTAATGCTCTGAACCATCTTTTCCTAGGATAGTAGCTCTCAACTTTGTTGCTATAATACTACAATTCTGATGTGAACCACCTACAGTTACCATCAGACTCCACAGGTTGAAGAGAAGTCCCCAAAAGACTGCCCTCGTTTCAGCTACCAGCTGCAATTCACGGTCCCCAGGTCACCTGCACTTCTGATCAACTAGTCACAAATTTGGGGGTTCTACTACCCTCTCAGGTTTGATACTTCTCTAGAATGACTTATAGAACTCAGGAGAGTTCTACATCTATGATTGTCACTTGTATTGTAAAGGATACAAATCAGGACCAGCCAAATGAAGAGTCACATAGAGTCAGGTCTGGGAAGCCCCACATACACAGTTTCCATGGCTTCTCCTCATGGACTCAGGACACATTACCCTCCCAGCATATCTGTGTGTTCACCACCCAGGAAGCTCCCCTAAGCCATAGTGCTCAGAGTTTTTATTGAAGTTTCACTATGTAGGCATAATTGATTGAATCATTGGCTATATGATTGAACTCAATCTCTAACTTTTCTCCCCTCCCTGGAAGTCGAAAGTTTGTGCTAATATCACTATGGCTCAAAACTCAGCTTTCTAATCACATGGTTGGTCTTTTAGGCCTGACCAACCCCCAGCACAGTCATCTACTTATCGTAAATTCAGGTGTGGTCCCAGGGCCCCTGTGAAAAACAAAGACACTCCTATCACTGGGGGAATTCCAAGAATTTGGAGTTTCCCTCCTCCCCAAGAACCAGGGACAAATGCCAGTTGAATTATTTATTATATAACACTTGCATATTGCAATCACCCAGGAAGCTTTTTAAAATGTTCGTGCTGGATCCCACCAAGAACTAATTGGTCAGCGTGCAACCTGGATATGGGAATTTTTAAAATCTCCTCCAGATAACCCTAACTTACCCTATAAACTGTGCTTCTGGCCTTGCTTTATCCTCTTAGTTTGAACTTCTTTGGATATGCACGTTCCTCCAAATTAGATTGGAATTGCTGGTCTGGTTGATGGAGCTCCCAACATGCTACTTGGCTGGGCCAGACATCTTACGATCTAGCTTAGGTCTAGGGTCCCCGTGCTGCACAACCCTGAGTAAACCCATTCACAACAGAGTCTATGTAAATAATGCCCCAGATCTATGCAATGTACACGCTGCACTATATAGACAGGGTATGAATGTCTTAATGTAGTCACCACACATTAAATTAGCATCAAGCAAATTTACCAAATGACAATTTAGCCTATCTATTGATTTTACTGACGTACTTCGCTTTAACAGGAATATTTCCACATCTCTATCAGCTTCAAATTTTAATTTCAAATTTAAAACCATCTGTGATGGGGGCGCCTGGGTGGTTCAGTCCGGTTGGGCGTCTGACTTTGGCTCAGGTCACAATCTCATGGTCTGTGAGTTCAAGCCCCTTGCCGAGCTCTGTGCTGACATCTCAGAGCCTGCAGCCTGCTTTGGATTCTGTGTTTTCCCCTCTTTCTGCCCCTCCCCCGCTTGCACTCTGTCTCTCTCTCACTCTCTCTCAAAAATAAATAAACATTAAAAAAAAAAGAGTATGATGGATTCCCAAATAAAATGCTGAAATTTTGAGAAATTAAATATTTTTTAAAATTTACAAAATTCACATAAATGTGATATATCAGATTATTCTATAAATCAGCTTTTGGAAAACTGGCCTTCTACGAATTGGAATTCTGCAAATTATATTCTTGGCTTCTGCTTATGATTAGCTTCCATCATCTAAAAAAATTTGCTTATGTGAGAAATTTTAAACCCTAGTATTTTCCATCAAGATTTCCTTGTATAGCATGTGATTAAGAGACTGCATTTTGAAAGTGTTTAAAATAAAAAAGGCAGGAATACAGAGAAGGAAACCATGAACCACTTCTGAAAAGCCCAGGTTTTTCCCAGGAACCTGGGAGAACTCTCTAACAATGAACCAAGAACTCTGTCCAGCAGGGGGGAAAAAAAATTAAGAGAATTTGGCAACTATGCTGGGGTAAGAGGTTGTATTTGACATGAAGGCCCTGATAATACATTTCCTAAATAAAAATAGTGATTGCCTTTATGCATATTATCCTCACCAAGTCAGTTCAAGTTACACTGTGGGCAATATTTTGTCCATCCACCCAAAGAAAGAATTTTTCAGAAAACTCCTCTTTCTACCTCAGAGTGGAGTAGAAAATAATTTTTAGTAAACTTCATTTTCTGCCATCATGAAGGGACGGAGATTCGAACTTGTGATACTGATTGCATTTTAAGTTACCTAAGGAAAGTGCTAGGGAGACAAAAATTGCCTTCTAAAAATAAACTGAAGCCACCAGATACAAACATCTCTAGCCCTCGCTTTGAAAGTTTCACTCTGAATTCCAAACTTCTACTTTTCAGGTTCTTTCTGAGGTTGTTGGTGAGCTAACCAACCTTGAGGGCTGACACTGTAGGACTCAATAAGAATCCTAATAAATATGTAGCTATGGTTTGTAGTCTTTGAAAAATAAGTAAAATTTCCCAGCTCATCCACAAACCTCAATTATCTCCTACTATTAGAGGATCTGGAAACACAGAGTCAAAGTTAAGGGTTCTGAACAATTGGTTTTCAAAGACTCATTCAAATGGGCTAAAGGTGCATATTAGTTTGGCTCTCACACCTCCTGCTCCTTTTCAAGAGGATAAATAATTACAGTGATTTATCTTTGAAATGTGCAGCTTGGAACTGGATGTGGAGAAGTCACATAATGGTGTCAGCGCTTCAGCCCGAAGTAAATAAAATGGTGAAATATATTTAGCATGCGATAACACAAAGCACTGAGAAACAGAGATAAAAAGAAGAAACTGTCTTTACGTGATTAGAGAACTTTGCAAAATACCAAGCTTTTGCAAAAAAGAAATAATTATAGAAAATAGAAACAGTGGGGAAAAAACAGAAAGTCTTCCAAGTTCCATTTTTCCATCCTAGTTCTAGCCCCCAAAGGCAGGTCAGTTTCTCAGGCTCTTTGCCTGGGTTTCTTCTTTCCAACTTTTCAGCCTCCCTCCATGTGGTAAGTGCTTAAATCTGGATTCAGTAGAGCAGTGCTTAGATCTCTAATGCCTTTCAAGGCTAATGTGAATATTCAATTAGTGGGCAGAAGCCCGTGTGGCAGATGCCCGCGTGGCAGGACTGTGGTGCCATAAAGGAGATTTTACCCTCCAAGAAAGGCTGCTTTCCAGTTTTCCCTTTCTTTTAACATAGGCTAAGTTTGCAGGCAAATATTAATTTGCTTCAAAGGACTTGAATGGTCCAATCAATCAAACAACTGACTTTTTAACTGACTTTGCCACTGAATGCAAACAAAAAGCAGCCCAATAGTTTGTGTGCTGGAAATAGCCTTGGAGATGTTTATGCACAAAATCTTGCCCTGCCCTGCCCCCCCCCCTTGCCTGAACTTCTCCCCAGACCCCATTCCTGCCACCTGAAACTGCTCATGTGTTGGTCAACACTGAGGACCTCCTAGTTGCTAGATCCAAGTGACTGTCTATCCATTCAAGTTTTATTTTCCAGATCAGAGAAAGTTGATGCTATTTACAAGTTGATCAATAGAAGTCATTGAATAATGTTTTGTTTTGTTTTTCTTCAGCATCTCTGACCACGCCTTCACAGTCTTCATGAGGAGGATCTCTTTCGCTATGCACTACTTAAATGTGAACTCTCTGCAAAAATCCATTAGGGATTCTCTTCTTACTCATCTCCTTTTTCTTCTGTTATGTTATTCATTCCTTTGCTTTCCTTGTCACCTTTAGGTTGGTGGCTCCCATCTTATATTTCTAGCTTGTCTGTCTCCTGAGTTTTAACCTTATATATCTGCGGGTCCTTGGGGAGGCAGAGAATGGAAGGATCCAAAAAGGGGGAACACATAAATGGGACCAGAGCCTTCAGTTTCAGAAACTCTTTTCCTCCTGGGGTGCCTGGATGGCTCAGTCAATTGAGCATCTGACTCTTGACTTCAGATCAGGTCATGATCCCAGGGTTGTGGGATCTAGCCCCATGTCAGGCTCCATGCTATGCATGGAACCTGCTTAAGATTCTCTCTCTCAGAGCACGTGGTGGCTCAGTTGGTTAAGTGACTGACTCTTAATTTTGGCTCAGGTCATGATCTCACAACTGTGGGATACAGGATTGAGCCCTGAGTCAGGCTCTGCTCTGAGCATCGAGCCTGCTTGGGAGTCTCTACCTCTCTCTGCCCCTCCTCTACTCACATTCTCTCTCTCTCTCTCTCAAAATAAATAAACATAAAAAAAAAAAAGATTCTCTCTCCCTCTGCCCCCCTCCCCCACTCACACTCCCTCCTTTGTCTAAAAAAAAAGAAAAAAGAAACTCTTTTCATATTTTAGTGTCCTAAAGAAACTTAAAAAGAAAAGAAAAGAAAGAAAGAAAGTATGTAGAGGATGCTCTCCACTTTGCCTCGCATCTGAATCTGAATGTTGGTATAATTGGGTGTAATTTCACTTAGAATAGAAATAAATAAATAAATAAGCATGTGAGCTTTTTTTTTTTTCCTTGTGTTGATATTCGGGTAGACAGGTTGGAAATTTGACAATTCCCTTAAATTATATGTCAGGATTTCAGGGCAAGACTGAGAGGACATGTGTTAAAAAGAAAAAAAGTTGAGTATAGTACAGAGCAATGGTCAGTGACTTCTGTCTTGCATTTCTTATACTAATATTAATATTTATACTAATTTGTGCTATTATCAGGTAGGACTAGTGGCTGAAGATAAAAGAAACCCTCCCCAAGTAACAGTTCATTTCAGTCTTCATGGATGTCTGAGGTTTGGTAGTCCTGAGTTGGGATAGTAGCTTTGCTTTACTAAGACCTCAGGAAAAAGCTCTTTTTAGTTTTCTTTTCTACCAATCCCAGGCTATGGCCTCCTTCTCTGTGCTCTAATGTGACCAGTCATCATATCCATATTCTCAGGAGCAGACAAAGGGCATGCTCACACAGTCCTGTAAGGATATTTCCCGAAGTTTTCCAGCAGCACTTCTACCTATGTCACTGGCCAAATCTTACGTTGCTGCTTGCAGCTAACAGAAAAGCTGTACAATGTGGTCTTTATTCCAGGTAGCTCTGCATCCTGTCAAATATTGTGTTCAATTACTATGGGTGCAGTGGAGAATAGATGGGGGGAGGTCGGCAACCAGAAGTCTCAACAATATTGTGTTCAAACAATGAATAAAGCCAGGAGAAAATATCTAGATTTATTTGATGACAATAGGCGATGGAAATGTTACTCCTTCAGGAAGATTCTGTAGTGAAAAAAAGATATTTGTATGGAAAATCAGTGGGCGTGCAGAGTTCTTTTCAAGGGTCCTCGTGCCTCAGCTTCAGGCACATCACAGGGGGGACGGGCATCTCATCACCGCAAGGACTTCAGGGCCCACAGGCCATTTTCCTGAGGGATGGTAGGCAGGGAGCCCTTATCTCAGAAACTTAGAGAGCTGTAGAGCCATAAGTGGCCAAATCCTGGTGGGTGGACTTGTCTGAGTGGCTGCCAGCTTGGTATTGTTCCCCACAGAAGTGTCTTTTGTTATTTTGTGCAGTCCATCTCTAAGTATTGAAATGAGGACTCCCACCACTTCTCTTGAATTTACAGACTCCTCCGTGAGGATTTTTCTCCCTGCTAGTGAACTTAAATCTTCCTTTGTTCAGAATCTTTTCTCTTCCTGGGTTCTTATCCCTTCGACACGACCACAACCGCAAGAATGTGATCTTTGCACACAACATCCACCAAATCCAGCAAAATAGCCTCAGTAGATCATTCCTAGCACTTAAGGAGATTTTTGTTTGTTTCCTCTTCTTTCTTTGTCTAGCAAAGCCACCTTCACTGGGTACGTGGGTATGCTTTTCATCACTTTTGTGGCATTTTTAAGCTATAGTGAGCCTTAGATTAAAGGGGCTAAAAAAAGAAGAAAACAACAGCAAAATTCTTAACTTACCCTGAACTAAAAAGCTGCACCTAAACCCATGATATTTGAAATACTGATGTTCTGAGAGATAAAATTATGTGGGGTAAATGTTTCACGTGTACAAATAATTGAATTTCATAATTGTGTTTTAGAAATGCTTCGCTCTTAATCAAAGAGATTCACGCCTGCTTTTCTAAGTTAGGTTTCAATCTATACATCAAGTAGGCAGTGTAGTAGGACATCTGGGGAAGGGATTCAAGAAACCATGAAGACAACTGAGGTAGTGGTAACTCCTGGGCCTTACCAGGTTAACCTTTGTCTTGCCTTTCAGCATATCTAAGTGCTCAGACTTGCACTCTGACAATGTCAGAGTCATTAAAGTAACATAAAATGTCAAAACAGAAAGAGGAAGTCCTTCTCTATCCCCATGTAAACTGATGGAGGCATTATGAAAAAAGCAAAGCTTTAGAGATATCCCAGCCTGGGTTCAAATTCCAGGTCTTCACTTAGCTATACTTTGAGCAAGTTACTTAACCCTTCTGATAAGAAGGCAATGAGCAGTAGAAGCCAGCATGGGTTCATTTATTACATCTTAGGTCAAACGAACATAATTTTATTTTTTATAAGGTTACTACACTTTGTGTAGACAGAATGCATTTTCATTTTGGTACACTATTAGAAAAAAAAATCTCAACATATGCTTGTGGTCACAGTGAATAAATGCAAAATGGCTAGTCATTATACATAAGTTTGGAGCTGGTTGAACAACATGCAAAAAGCATGTATTAATGTATCAATTCTACCTGAAAAAATGTATCTCTGATAGCAGGAAAGTGTTGGTTCCTATTGTATTCAAGATTTTATCAACACCTTGAATAAAAACATTAAAAGTTTGGGTAGCTTAAAAGTAAGAGGGACAGTGAATGCATAGGTGACAGAATCAAAATTCCAAAACGGTCTCAATAACCTAAAAGAGTAGCTGAAATAAAGGCCATTAATAGCTGTGTCAAGTTCAGCATTTAGATTCATAGCTACTTGGCATATGAGGATTGGTACACAGTTGGGGATAGTGTCAGGTCAGCATGACCAGAGGAAGTGGATAAGACCCACTTGGCTGGTACGTACGGAGAGAGTCCGAGAGAAGAAATGACCGGCTTGAAAGGGGTTCCACTGGCCAAATGTGGGACAATTTGAACAGCCAAATTTTAGTGATTGTATGGGTTATAACCAATTGAATAAAATAGGACTCCATGTGCTTATATTGAGCAATTGAATTAATATGTGAGGAAGAAGAGAAAAGTCTACCTTACAGTAGATGGCTAACCTAAGAAATGAGGAAAGAATGATGGACATAGAAAAAAAATCACCATTTGGCAAAAATCATAGTAATAATTGTTTCAGACCAAAATCATCAAGGGAGGTTAATACTAGTGGGTGGAAGTACAAAACACTTAGTAATTAACTTTACAGTGGGGAAACCTGTCCAACATCATTTTATCTGAGTTGTGAAAGTCAGTATCAGCAGAAATAGGACAAACTGACATCATGTGCGTCCTGATACAATGTACTAAAAACATGGCATCACGTTCATGGCATTCCTGTCAAAAGTTAACCACTGGGATCTAATCAGGAGGAAATAGAAGACAAATATAAATTGGGGAGAATCCTATCAAAATAACTGGTCTGTCCCTTCAAAAGAGTCAAGGTCACAGAGGTCAAAAAAAGACTGAGGAATTATCTAGATTGAAGAGGCTCCACCAGAGACATGAAGCAAAAAGGAAAGGTGTGTATCAAGGATCCTATTGAAGAAATCAACAAAATTTGAATGGGATGTGTTTATTGGGTGGTAATATTATATTAATATCAGCATCCTAATTTTGATAATTATACTGTAGTAATATAGGAGAGGATCCTTTTATTTTGGGAAACATGGAGGAGTCATGGGCATCATATCTACAACTTACTTTCAAATGATTCAGAGAATTAAAGAGAATGAGAATGGGAAAAAGCTGAAACAAATGGGGTAAAATGTTAAGATTTGGGGGAATCTGAGTGAAGGAGGCACTGTTTCTGCAGCTTTCAGAAAGCCTTAAATAATTTCATTTTTTGTAATATAATCTATTGTGCCTTAAATACTTTCAAATAAAAGTTTTAAAGAATCAATTACATAAGTTCAAACGAGACATATGAACTAGCAAAGTGTTAGAGGAGAAATTGAAACCTTAGAGTAGCTCAAGGCTCACTCTACTTGACTCTTAGGTCTTGAATTGTTGGTGCATCGATAGGGCCAGGTGAAAGGCAGCCTTCTGTGTCAGGAATCATTCGATTACAAAGCAAGCAGAAGAGCTCTCAGCCAGGCTTCCTGAAGTCAAACTTGCATTAGGAAATGCACCGGGGGAGCCAAAGCAGCTGCTCACTGGAGCCTTTTTCACTCTCTGGCCACATGGCCACTCATCTCTGCTTTTCCCTGCATTTGCTTCATCCTTTTTCTCTCTCTGCACATGGGATTGCCATGCTTCTCTGTAGACATAGCAGAAAATGGCCCTATGTAGGCCTGCAAATTGTTGGGAGAGAACGTAATTGGCCCTGTTGAGTCAGGTACCCAGCCCTGGCTGGGTGAGCTGATGCAGGGAGGCGGGGGTGATGTAATCCTGCCCACTTGGCCTCAGGAGAATGTGGGAAGCAGATGTTTCAAGAAGAGGCACGAGCAGGCAGGCTGTGCCTATCTCAGCAAAAGAACAAATGAGCCAGAGTTGGATGAAAGGCCCAGCTTGATGAGTGAGAAGGTTGAAGACATCTGGTTCTACAGGATAGCTCAATATGTAAGTGCTAGAGCATGACCAGAGAATACGGAGCCCATCGAATCGTCAGGAATACCACAGCAACAAATGTATGCTGATGCAGGTGTGTTGAACTAGTGAGTCAAATACCAAATACTCAAATAGTGCTGCAGCTGTGAGTGACGTGAGTTTTCTAACATGGAAACTAGCTCTTGATGAAATTCTGAATAAAATGAAGTCCAATTTTTCCTTGATCTACATGGGAGTTGTGTACTTGGAAGATTCACTGCATACTGAAAGCTTGCAAAAATATTTTGTGTTTAACACGAGAAAATGCAGTTAGGCTGTGGGTTTAGACAAACAGGCTTTTAACCTATGGGAATATCCTGCTGGACAATCTAAACTCTTGCAGGATGAAGGATAATTCTTTATTATGTGGGACTCCCATACACTGCAGCATGCCCAGCATCCCAGGCCCCTCTTTAATGGCAATAACCACCCTCCAAATTATTATGGCAAGCCCAAAGTGCCCCACATTCTTCCAGAGTGCTTCCCAAGGGAAGTGCTATCCCCATTAATGACCACTAGCTTAGAGACGAGTTCGCCTCTGCCAGGAGTGGTCAGTGGGTTACTTCCGCTTTATTGGAAGCTTTGTGTAAGTAAATCCCTTCCAACTCTAACATTCAACAAGCCCATGATTAAAGCTCATGAAGCCATCACTTGTTCCCCTTCTGGAATATAACAATTTTTTTTAACTCCTTTGATATTCAAGAAGATACTCAACTTTCTACCAATACTAACCAAGGCTATGTTATTGAGGACAGGACTCCTTTAGCATCAGATAAGAAGCCACACACAAAAGAGGAATTTACTGTCTTAACTTGGAAATACAAGGGGGGAGCTGATTCCAGAACAACTGGCTCCCGGGATCTGGGTGAGGTCTTGAGTTCTCTCTCTCTCTCTATTCCTCTTTCTCTCTTTCTTCCTTCTTCTCCTCCCCTTCCTTTCCCTCCGTTTCTCCCTCTTTCTCTCCCTTTCTCTTTCTGTGGGCTGAGTCCAGTCTCTCCCCTGGTGATGGGCAGATGGCCGCTGTCCATTCACATTCTATCTGTTCTGTGAAAGGCCTCTGCTTCTCCCCTGCTCCAAACCATGCCCCACACTTCCAGAAGAGAACCACAACTGTAAAGTATTAACATTATGATTAGTTGTTTGTTTTTTTTATTTGTTGCCGTATCTGAGCAACCAGCATAGCATTGCTCATTTCAGTCACTTAAAAAATACTGAATGAATAGATGGATGGATGAATGAATGAATGAATTGTTCAGTTGGAACTAGAGATTGCCCACGTTTCAGTGCTGGTGTTTCTCTCTGAGACTTTCCTAGACACTTTGAAAACTTGGGTAAAAGGCAGCAGTGGTTGCGTGTTCTCTAAGCAGGCATTAGACTGGCTTAGGATGCAGAGATGTAGAAGCAGAACAGGAAAAACCCAGTGGGAAACATCCTCTTTACTCCAGATCTATCCATGGAGGTTTTCCATCTAGAATTACCCAAGTTCATCCCCTTCATACTTTGGTCTGAGGATTCCTCAAAGGAGAATAAAATCAGCATTCAAGAAGTTGACTAATTGGTTCAATTAGCATATAACTGAGGTCATTTCAACTCATTAGGCCACTTTAAAATTTCATTTTGGTTCCATGTATCTTTCTACATGTTGTTCTTTGTAGTGCACTAATAGAATTAGGCATTGCACTGAGTCATAGTAAAAGGACCCTTCTACATAATCACAGACTCCAAGGCCCATCTACACGGTATGAAGCACTTTGCCACACTTAAAAGTATGGCATTATGTATTGTTCTAAACATCTTCCAAGTAATAGGAGTCTTTATTTTTTCTTTATGTGAAATTAAAAAAAAAAAGTTAAGTCAGGTTGCATTTAAAATTGAAGCAGGACTGGGTGGGCCAGAAGGCTAGCGTTTAACAAATGTGAACAGCATCCTTAATATAGCTGTTTGTGACTAACCCAGTGGGTGTAACACCCAGGAGAAAACAATAAGCTCACTTATCATGAATTTGAAAAGTTAGAGTTTAGAACTCAGTGCTATTTTTTGAACATAAAAATTATTCAAGGATCTACTTGTTTTGTTTAAGAAAAGATTACTGATGATGGAAAGCTAGGCATTTAAAGACTTTTAAAAGGAAAAAAAGTTTAATGAACAAAACTGAAAAATGCAATCTATGCCTCTATGCCCCTCTCCCAAATTTCATGTCTTTTAAAAATTGTGTCATTTGCTAATGATCTTCCTTGGCTACAATTGCTATGGCAAATACAATGTGTATCTAACAGAATCAATTCCATGAACAACTTTTACCGTTGTAGCAAAACTGGTCTTATAGTCAATCCATGAGCACACTTTGCAAGAATCACTAAAGCATAGCAATAGTTTAATCTGTCAATCATCCAAATGCCAGGCAATTTCTAAGCACTTTGTCAACGGTACATATAACTCTCACAGGACATCATCTGATAGGTATTTCTATTATCACCCCCATTTTATAGATGAGAAAACAAAAGACTTGGAGAAGCTAAATAACCACTCCAAAGTCACATTGCTAATCAGGGTTGGAGCTGGGATTGAAATTTGGACTGGCTGACTTCTATTCACAGTTCTGAGTTGCCTCTGTGTTGCCTCTTAGACCTATGCTGTGTATTTCACAAATACACATACTTCTGTGTGTATGTACAAAGTAGATTGTAGAACTGAGACAGATATTCAACTTAATGATTCCTCTTTTCAATGCAATTTAAAAAGCTACCTTTTTCAGTAACTATGAGTCTTACTATACTAGAGCCATGAATAAGATGGCTGAAAAGACAACATAAACCCAAAGATAAATTTGAGATATGATTTGCACAAGTATGTTATATAGCCACACTCAGATGGAAATGACTCAAAAACTACTTACATGTTTGCCTCTTTGGGCTTCTGGATCCTGATTCTTCTAATCAGATAAGATTGACCCCAGCTGCAAAAGAAGGAGAACGAGAAGAAAGGAGATGTGAGAATGCCCGAACCCATACTAAATTAACTGTATTTTCCTATTTTCTGTTATTTCTGACATTTTGGCATCTGGGACCTTGCTGATCATGGAGGAACTGCCTCTCCCAGGGTTAGCTAATTCCTAGAGACCTCATATAACTCAGAATAGCTCCTACAACTTCAGAGCCTGCTCAAATTATTCAAACTAGCCAATCCTAAGCCTGCTTACCCTGCCTCATGAATGCCTTCCTGTGAAAACCACAATAAAGGTTTTTGCCCATGCTTTCCCTTGTTTCTTCTGCTTCTTGACCTACTTATATGGCAGGCCGTGACTCTTGTTTCTAGGGATTTGTATCAAAAATTATTCCTTTATGTCAGTCATTCCTTTATGTCAGTCATTCCTGTGTGTCTAACCATACTTGATTAAAACAAATCCTGGGTACATTTTAAAACACATATCCTTGGGGCGCCTGGGTGGCTCAGTCGGTTAAGCGTCCGACTTCGGCTCAGGTCATGATCTCACGTTCCGTGGGTTCGAGCCCCGCGTCGGGCTCTGTGCTGACAGCTCAGAGCCTGGAGCCTGTTTCAGATTCTGTGTCTCCCTCTCTCTCTGCCCCTCCCCCGTTCATGCTCTGTCTCTCTCTGTCTCAAAAATAAATAAACGTTAAAAAAAAAATTAAATAAAAAAATAAAACACATATCCTATACAGGTGTGCTGTTTCAAAGGGGCACATGCACCCCCATGTTTATAGCAGCACTATCAACAATAGTTAAAGTATGGAAAGAGCACAAATGTTCACTGACTGATGAATGGATAAAGAAGCTGTCGTGTGTGTGTGTGTGTGTGTGTATGCAGTCATGTATGTATGTGTGTGTGTGTGTGTGTGTGTGTGTGTATATATATATATATATACACATCAAAAGAATGAAATCTTGCCATTTGCAACTACATGGATGGAACTAGAGGGTATTATGCTAAGTGAAATTAGTCAGAGAAAGACAAATATATGACTTCACTCATATGAGGAATTTAAGATACAAAACAGATGAACATAAGGGAAGGGAAGCAAAAATAATATAAAAACAGGGAGGGGAACAAACATAAAAGACTCTTAAATACAGAGAACAAACAAAGGGTTGCTTGGGTGGGGGGGGTTGTGGGAGGGAAGATGGGCTAAATGGGTAAGGGGCATGAAGGAATCTACTCCTGAAATCATTGTTGTATGGTATGCTAACTAACTTGGATGCAAATTTAAAAATTAATTAATTAATTAATTAATTTAAAAAAATAAAACACATATCCTGAGAGTTAACATGTGTACAATTAATAGATGAACAGTGAAATATACTCCAGTGGGTTTCAAGGTTGGTTGTTTCTTTCATGGGCATTTATATAGTGCATTCAACGTGCTAGAGCTACACTGTTAGGCACAGTTTGTGCTTCAGTAAGGATCCGGTACAATCACTGCCTCTCTGCTCAGCATTCCGATAAGTGGTTCAGAGACATCAAAATCTATTTAGATGAAAATGAAACCAGGTAGTTCACAAATGGACCATGTGGATCATAATGGCCTTCTATCCAGCAGTAGCGAAGATACAGAGAACCTGGAATTATGTTCTCTGACTCTTACATGGCATCTTTGTAACGGAACAGACTCATGAAAATTCAAGGCATTGTCAGTTATCTCATCCGAACAATTAGCAAATGTGCATTCAACTTGTTCATTAATTAGCTGCAATTGTATCTAAAAGCAAAATGTGACACAAAAGGAATAATCAAGATCTCCAAATTCCAACTTGGTACTAAGGACAAAGAAAGCTTCTTGTTCGGGATTTCTCAAATTGGGCATGACTTCTGTGTTTTAAAGTTAGTGGCCAACCCAAATCTTTATTCCTCTTCAACTTCATAGTTTCTGAGTTTGAAAATAAATATTATATTGAACTAAATATGATGGATATGATGAGATAAAGGCCATATTCACACAATGAAAATAATGAATGGCTCATGCAAATTGTGTCAGTGATTCGCGAATCTTTTCAGTGGAAGATTTATTATCAATGATTGAAAGAGAAAAAAGAAAGTCAGAATACTGGCTGGATTAGACATAGCCTTAATGTGCTCCTAAACACAGTGACTATGAACAACAATTTATCAGGATTTTATAGTCCCTATGAGGCAGACAGAATTTAACACAAAAATGTGCCTCAAATTAACCAGTAGGTGTCACTGTTTAAATATATTGGCAACAGTCTTCCACAGAGTTCTGTGTTAAGCCCAAAAGGAAATAATCAGTTTTGAATAAGTTACAACTAGTTCAAACCAATAAAGAGAATGCTTACAAATCCATACCCTTAATTTATAACCCAAATTAAGTAATGACTTAATTTCTTATTATTAAAATAATTATTGGAAAATCAGTCTAGGCTTAGTGGTGGTAAACCTACAAATTGTTCAAATTTAAATTCAAAATCTTTTAAGAATTAAAAAAAAAGAGTCTAATATAACAAGGCTATGTTTCAAAGGAAAGTAAAGATTCTGCTACATTGTAAGACAGGATTTCAATTTTTAAGAGCTACTGATGTTCTCTGGCTCTATATGTGTAATTTTGAGTGAAAGAAAACATTACTTTTTTACATCTGTTGAAGAAGCTGGTGTATAATTGTATCTACCACCTAGGTACAATGAGTCTTGTATGATCTTGTCTGTCAAAGGAGATTGTGAATGTAAAAGTGTTTTTGAAAAATTGTAAAGTGGTCTTCACATGCAAGGTAAGACTCCTTCCAACTTGCACAATGTAGTTCTTCTGTACCTCCCACAGTGGATGGCTTCAGAAAAGGGAAGACAGGGGCGCCTGGGTGGCGCAGTCGGTTAAGCGTCCGACTTCAGCCAGGTCACGATCTCGCGGTCCGTGAGTTCGAGCCCCGCGTCGGGCTCTGGGCTGATGGCTCGGAGCCTGGAGCCTGTTTCCGATTCTGTGTCTCCCTCTCTCTCTGCCCCTCCCCCATTCATGCTCTGTCTCTCTCTGTCCCAAAAAATAAATAAAAACGTTGAAAAAAAAATTTTTTTTTTAAAAGAAAAGGGAAGACAACTGAGAGATTTGAAACACCTACTTTTGTGAGAAGGCAATATTATGAGAACAATATTAACTAACATTAGTAATATTATTAATAATACTTATTATGATTATTATAATTAATAAGCCATTATTATAGTTAATTCAGCCTTACAACTATCCAGTGGGGGTAAATATTATCTTCCCAATTTTGAATGAGAAAAGGGAGACTAGTACCCTAAGAAAATTGGCAAACCTGTCTTACCCCAAAGCCCCGATTCTTTCTACTGAGTCACCACACGATTTGAACTTTTATAAATTGAATCGCATTCTCAATGTTTGCTGCATTAAATCAAAATTCAGTTAGTGGTGTGCCTGGGTGGCTCAGGTGGTTAGGTGTCTGATGATTTCGGCTCAGTCCATGATCTCACGTTTCATGAGATTGAGCCCCGAGTCCGGCTCTGTGCTCAGCACGGAGCCTGCTTGGGTTCTCTTTCTCCCTTTCCCACAGCTCCTCCCCACCCCCTCAAAATAAATAAATAAACATTAAAACAAAATTTTAAATTCAGTTAGAGAATCCTGCTCATCAGAGAAAACCAGTGATAAAACATTTTGTAGAGAAGAAAATAGTAAAGCAAAAGATTCCATCTAAATTGGCATGTGAAGATTATGGCTAAGTAGGCCATACAACTAATCAGTAGAAAACTTGTGCAGTGTGCTAGGATCTATCTGATAGATTCTCTTGTTTCTAGACCAGCAGTCTTTCAACATCCTTTCATCCATCTTTGTGGCATCTCAGAGTAATCTGGCAGAATCTCAGCAGTCTCATAGAAGAATATTCACGAGTTTTTTACCATCTCAGCTAATGCACAGTAACTGGTTAATACAAACTAGAAACCTGATTAACAATATAGTTTTAAAGAAACAAAGTAAACTCCACACTGCTTTTTGCCTATTCTTGCCAGTAGTGTTCTATATTTGTGCTTGAACATAGTAATACAAGCACCTAAATAAGCACAGGTCCTTATGTTCAGGCTGGAAAAGTTTCAAATCAATATAGCTTATCTCTTGCTTGGCCTTTATGGTGGAAGAAAGAGGTAGATTGAGTTCAGCTGACCTGGCTATTGACTGAATTAAATAATTTTCACCCAAAAATATTTCCTTCCAATTCAATATGCCCCCCTCTCCCACACCTATATAGATGGACCAAGAGTTTCCATGTTGATAGAGATACTTCCAAAGGCAACACTAATCAGGTTGCTTCTTGTTTCGAATCCTTCAGTGTACTGCAGAGACCATACTTAGCACGGTTTCAAGATGGCTTACCCCACCTGCACCTCTCTCCTTCCCCTCCCAGAGCCCTACTTCTCTTCCTTCAGTTCCCAACTAAAGCTGACTCTTCTGGTAAAGAGTTAGGGCTTCCCACACTGCTCCTTTAGCATCGGACATAATTCATGTTTTCTCATTATAAGCGTGATTCATTAAAATCTCTCTCTCACTAACTGAGCTCCTTGAGACAGATGCTGAGTTATTTATCTGCACATCCCAGGTGTCTAACAGTGACTGGTTTATAGCCAGTTCTCAGATGCTGGCAGGATGCTCATTTCTAAACTACTTAGACACTCTTTTCCTCTTTCCTTCCCTTCTTGAACAATTCAATCTAAAGCTGTTGATAGGCTCAAGCAAGGTAAATTTTACTTTGGCAGGTGGCAAGTTTAGGGAATTACAAATATGGATAGAAAAACTAAAACAAAATCTGTAATGTTGCATCAGAATTGGAGGTATTAGTATAAACTCCTGGCTGTAAATAGACAAATATAGATGTGTATACACACATACTTCCTAATTCTGTCCACTCAGAGGGCCTGGGAACAGTAACACATCAAAACAATGAGCTTGTCTAGCACTAAGATCTTGGTTTCTAATGACTTTTCTCCTGGGAAAAGGGAATCAGGGATCTTTTGAAAAGGGCTGACTCTGGGGCTGGGTCACAGAAAATAGAAGGTAAGCATGGAATATCTTGGACCAGGAAGGATGGAAGTGCTAAAGAATGATGCAGACATGTTAAAGTTCAGCTCCGATGGATTTCCACTGGCCAAATCTGGGACACTGATCATTGAACAAATATAGAATGGATTGCAACCATTTATTAAAATAGTATGCACCATAAGTGCATACTTACATTACTTATGATTCCAGAAATAACTGAATCAAATGGAAAGTTTGATGAGTAAGAGGATATTTTTATAGCTTCAAAACATTTCCTCCAAATATATATTAATTACAAAGGGGGAAAGAGTGAATTTATAGTGGTGAAAGTTGGCAGAGAGGCTTAATCAAGTGAATTCAGTTCAGTTAACAGGACACATCAAAATCACTCCCCCCCTGATGGGAGTGTGAACACCGCATCACTTCCGCCATACTCTTGCTACAGAAGCACAACCTGAATCTAATCCGACAAACCCAAGCTGACAAAGGGACATTCTCCACAGTGATTGGCCTGTCATCTTCACAAGTGTCAAGATCATGGCAGTCGGGAGACACTGAGAAATTGTTACAGATTCAAGAAGCCTAAGGAGGTGTGACAAGTAAATTCAGTACATTACTCTGAACAGGAGAATTTACTATACACGCCAACTGGTGACTGAAAGAGGTTCAGGGACTAGATGTAGTAAATTATCAATATTAATTTCCTTATTTTAATGGTTGTATTGGAGCATCTAGTCGGTATCTTACTAACCAATGATTTTTTTTTTAAGTGTTCTTTGCACTGTAGTTGCAACTTTTTCCTCTAGGTTTTAGATTACTTTAATCTACTTTACTTTAAATCTAGGTTTGAGATTATTTTTAAAAGTCGGGAAAAAAAAAAAAAGGAAGGAAGAAAACAACGAGACCATGCCATTGGTATTTTAAAATTCTAAGCCGGATGCAAGCTAGAGTCCATTTTAGAGCTGGGGTGCCCACTGTCTCCGCCTTCAAGGAGCTAATGGAAGAATTGTGCGCACACAATTCATTTTGGCGAAACGGAAAAAGGTGGTTTAGCCTTGACTTTTCGGCGGAGGGGGCTAACTGTGCTCTCCCATCGGAGGCGCCCGCCCCGCCCGGCCGGCCCCGGCTCCGCAGCGGGGAAGCGGGGCCCGCTCCGCAGCCGAGTCCCGAGTCCCGAGTCCCGACCCCGCCTCGGCCCCGCGAGCCTCTGACGCCGCGCAGCCCCGGCCGGGGAGACGCCCTCCGGCCCCCTCCCGCGCTCCCGTCCAGCCCCCGCCCACCCCGCGCGCGAAGTCGTCTTCCGCCCGCGGGAAGCGACGCCGAGCGTTATGCGAGTCGGAGGGAGGTGGGAGAAGGGTGCGTCTCTCCCAGCCAGAAGACAGAATTCTTGGGCCCCAGGCGTGGTGTGCTCAGTGAAATGTATACCTTAAAAAGAAATAAAATTTTTAAGTTAAAAAAACCGTAAAAGCAAACATCTACCAGGAGTGGGGTTCGAACCCACGCGGACATTGTCCATTGGATCTTAAGTCCAACGCCTTAACCACTCGGCCATCCTGGTACAGGCGAACGGTCTGCATTTCACTCTTCCTACAAGCCGTATTCCACCGTCCTCGAACCCTCCCGGAAGAGTTTCTGAGGAGACTTTGCCGCTGTTTTCCCGGTTTTCCCATCCCGAGCTGGAGCGACCTCCCCGCCAGGGCCTCGGTTTCCCGCCGCCGCCGCCGCCGCCGCCGCAGCTCACTGTTGCCCCCGGCCCGGCGCGGCAGGGAAGGCAACTGCATCCGAGTTCGGCGCGCTGGCGGCGGGGACGCTCGCCTGGTAGCTCCGAGCAGGACTCGGGCCCAGCCAGTGGTGCTTTCGGTTTCGAGGTGCGCGGGCGCGGGAAACAAACACACTAGTAAACTTCTGGTTTCCCAGGAGCACATTTTGGAGGCGCGGAGGCCTGGCGGGGCAGGGACGGAGCCCACAGGGTGGAGTTTCGTTCGTTTTATTCCAAAGTGAATAAACTTCAAGGAATGAGTTGCACGGGCAGCAGCAGAGTTCTCAGACCCCTGTGCTTGTGGGCCGCGTTTCTTCTTAACAAGTCACACAGGAAGGAAGTTTTGTAGAAATTTGTGTCTGTACCACAGGCGGGGAGTGTGGCACAAGTGGCCCTCCCCGCTGGCTGCCGGCACCACGGCCGCTGCGCCTCTGAGGGCCCTCCCTCTGTTCCCACGACCCACCCGTGCGCTTGGAAGTTTGCGTTCTCTTCACTGTTCACTGCTCTCCCTTCGTTCTGTGCACAGGAGATTCGGCTTGTCCTCTCACTTCCTTTACCAGGACGGCCATTGCATTCCCCGAGCCACCCCAGGACCTCGAAACTACCACAGAGCCACGGCTCGGGAGCCTGGGAACCGAGGACCTTCTGGCAGCCACGCCCTTGCTCCTGCAGTGCAGGCAGCTGTCTTTGCCCGAGAACTCCTATCAGCCTGGAGACTGCGCAGACTCACCTGTGTGGGACCTCACCGACTGGCTCTTCACCGGCTAGGTCACATTGTGAGAAACGCATTGTCCTGCTACCTCCTGGAATTCCCGTGAGCCCCCCGGGGACATTACCGTGACCTGGGGAGGCTCTCCCCCAGCCTCTGAGTCCCAGTCGAGAACCCTGACTGCCCCTGAGAGGCCCTGAGGGTAACGACTGGTGGAACTGCCCCCTCCGCACTTTGCCACATAACCCTTGGCATTGCTCTAAGCTCTTTACATATATTATCTAGTTTGATTTAAAACAAAAAACAAAACTCTATATGGCAAGCGTTTGTATCACCATTTTCAAGTTGAGAGGCCCAGTTACAAACTCACTCCAATGTAAGAGGCCTCCTAGACTTACAGCCTGCACCTCAAGGGCATTACAGAGCTTTCTTACCACCAATCTAGCCATCAAATCCGCCACAATCTTCTGGAACATGGCAGTATACTATCTGAATGATATTTTCATTCAACCCCAGACTTAGCCTCCCAATGACCTCTAGTATAAAACCGTTCTGAACTGTTTTCATTACAGGGTACCCCTCAGCAGTGCCTCTTCTGCAGCCTCAAGACTGTATTAAATTTCTGTGGCCACTGTTTAAGGATGGGCCTGGAACACAAGTTAGTCTAGTCACAGTTACAGATCACTCAGAGCTATTGGAGAAGAGAAAATTTCAGTCTGCGGTGGGACACACGGTATTTTTCCAAAGAGGACCACGACAGTACCTCCCATCCCACGTGTTATTTTATCTTCCTCCACTGTGATTTTGACACCCGTACCATCAATACATGGAGTCTGTGTTCTTCCTCGCTAAATCAGGGAAGCCTTGTGTCTGTGGCAGACAGATGCTAGTGACTTCTGAGGTCATTCACCTTGTTCTCTTACGATGCTTGCTCTGGGAACCCAGCCGCCATACTGTGACAAAGCCCAAGTAGCCACATGTAGTTTTTCCAGCCAACAGCCCCAACCAACGGTCAATATTAATTGCTGCAAATAGAAGCGAGCGAGCCTTCAGTTGATTCCAGCACCTAACCATCAAGTGACCTCGCCATTGAATCTTCCCAGCTAAGCACTGAGATCATGGAGCAGGAACAAGCTATCCCTACTGTATTCTTTCCCAATTTCTGACTCACAAAATCTATGGGCAGAATAAAAATGTTACTGTTTAAGTGTGGGTTTTTTTTCTTTTAATGAATAGTTAATAGTTAATAATTAATAGTTAATAAAAAATAGTTAATAAAAATAGTTATTAGTTAATAAATAGTTAATAAAAAGCCTGAGACTAATAAACTGGAATACTGTTATGGAGCACTAGGAGCACTACACAGAGATAGGCTGTCTGGGAATAAAGCCAACACAAGAAAGCAGAATCCCGAGATGAGGAGCCCAAGGTGTGAGTCCATCATTGAAGTCCTTTCCTACCCCCTTACTGGAAACTAGATTCTGGGCTGTGCTGCCCCTTTGCCAAATTGACATCCTACATGGGGCTTCCTGGGTACAGGACAAGTTCCATTCCCCAAATCCTAGCCACAAGGGAGGTTAAGAAGGAAAGTTCTAGCTTCTACCTTAGGAAGCAAGTCTTAAAATGGAGGAAATTCCCCAAACATGAGAAGGGTGTTCAAAAGATGCTGGCATCTGCAAGGCATGACAAATACCCACTTGAGCATTGGAACAAAATGTGAAAAGCACTGTGCAGTGATGTCTGTAATAACTGAATATTAGAGAGCAAGTGACAATATTAAGGCAAATTTTGCAACACTGAAGTGGCTTCATGTTCAGGAAATTGCATTTGACATACTTCTTATGGGCAAATGTTTCACTGTGCATGTGTTTATTTATGCCATGATATTCTTTACGTGTTTTTTTTTTAATTTTTTTTCAACGTTTTTTATTTATTTTTGGGACAGAGAGAGACAGAGCATGAACGGGGGAGGGGCAGAGAGACAGGGAGACACAGAATCGGAAACAGGCTCCAGGCTCGAGCCATCAGCCTAGAGCCTGATGCGGGGCTCGAACTCACGGACCGCGAGACCGTGACCTGGCTGAAGTCGGACGCTTAACCGACTGCGCCACCCAGGCGCCCCTCTTTACGTGTTTTTTGATGTTCAAAAATAATGTTCACAAATGTTCCAACACTCCTCCCTTCAAGAGATGGAGCTTAAGTCCCTTCCCTTTCAGTGTGGGCTGAATCTACCGACTCATTTCTAACAAATAGAATAAAACAGAAGAGGTTTTATATGCAACCTCAGAGACTAGGTCATCAAAAGTCACTGCTGCCGTTGTCTTGGTTTCTTTCTCTTGGATCAGTCCCTTTGGAGGAAACCAGCTGTCGTGTCATGAGCCGCCCTTTGAAAGGCAGCAGCCAGCAAGGTACTGAAGTCCCACACGAGTGAGCTTGGAAATGGATACCCCCCACCCAGTCAAACCTTTTGATAACTGTAGTCCTGCCAACATCTTGACTACAACTTTATGAGAGACCCTGAACCAGAACCACCAGCCAAGCCCTCATTTCCTGACCCTTGGAAACTATGTAATATAATAAATATTTAATGCTTTCAGCAGCTACGTTTTATGTTATTTTTATGCAGGTATAGATGTCTAATAGACTACCCAAAGTTAGTTTTTCTGGCTTTGATGACGTATTCATGAGCATATATTTTGTTTTTACATAGATATTGTAAAAGAATAATCTTGCTGACCCCTATGCAAACACCGCAGTTGGAGTTCCTTTTCCCATTTGTTCTTAACCTCTTGCATGGGATCACCCGTACTTGCCAAGGGCACCCATTTACTTTCCCTTTTCCCCAGAGTCCTGACATGTGGCTTCTACTCTTACTTCTCTCTTTCTATTTCTCTTTTCAGAATGAAGATATCATGCCTAAAACAGACTCACATTGTAAAAGTTAAAGTTAAAACCCTTTTCCACAACCTTTGAAATCCCAGTCATACTAAGTTGGGACCCCTTGTCCTTTGACGATGCTAAGCCATTTTCTGTCTCTCTCCTGCCTTTCCCATGCTGCTTTTATCTGCCTTATTCTCCTCCATGGCTCCACATAACTCCTCCCTTCCCACCGCACATATAATTGTAAAGTGAAATGAGTAAGTATAAGTTAGACTTACCTGCAAACATGAGTGTACAAAATTTGGGAAGTTCCAAATTAGACTTTAAAAGCATCCTTCTCACCCTGTCTGATCTTGTTTATTATAATGAAAACTAAGGTATGTTTTTAGGAATAGATTATTCTTGGTGACAAGATTTTCTGTTTTTTTTTTTAATGTTTATTTATTTTTGAGAGAGAGAGACAGAGTGGGAGCGGAGGAGGGGCAGAGAGAGAGGGAGATACAGAATCTGAAGAAGGTTCCAGGCTCTGAGGTGTCAGCACAGGAGCCCGATGCAGGGCTTGAACTCAGGAGCCCTGAGACCATGACCTGAGCTGAAGTCAGATGCTTAACCAACTGAGCCACCCAGGCATCCCCAGGATTTTCTAAGCACTCATACATTTAAATTTTTGCCTCAAATGTCATGAAATATACTACACATATATTCTATATAGTAAGCAGAATATAAAATAGCTTTTTTTTTTTTGTCCATAAGCAAGTGTTGTCATTATGACAGCAACAATTTATCTGAGTCTTAGATAAAACAAGAGTTAGCAGGACATCATAACGTAAAGGTACTGTTTAGACTGTGGAATCAATAGATCTAGTTCAAATTCTAATTTTTTCTTAGCTATGTAGGCAAAATACTTAACCTCATCAAGTCTTAGTTTCCTCACCTGTAAAATGAGAATAATAATGTCTACTTCAGAGAAATGTGAGAATTCAGTGAATTAATATATGCAAAATATCTAGCAGTGTGATTGGCCGGAGGTAGGCTCCTGTGGTATGGTAGTCAATATTTGCTACTTTTTGAACAGCCATTCCCATTTTGAATTCAGGCAAAGTAGACATTGCCCCCATCCCAGGGGACAAATTATTATTTGTCAATTATTATTTGTCAAATTATTATTTGTCATCCATTACACCAAGAATGAATCTGGAACAGGGTGAGGGGGAGAGTGGGTAAGTGAACCAGTTCTGGCCAATGAGAGATAAGAAAAGTTGCTTGGGAGTTCTGAAAAAGATGCTCTTTCTGGATAAAAAAACACGAAGGTTGGGAAGTGAAAACTTGTGCTATTTCTTCCCTTTGCCTCTGTGCCTTCAATGAGATGGTGTGAAGGTGAAATTATTGGGGCTGCGGTAGCCACTCTGTGACCATGAGGAGACAAGCCTAGGGATAAGCAGCTAATGCCCAAAGATGTCAGAGGGACAAATTAGAAAGCGACCTTGCCCTTAAAGACCTTATGAGCCACAGCCAACCAGAAATCCGCTTCTTATACAAGAAAATTAACGTCTTTAAATATAAGCCAGTGGTTCTCAGAGAGTCAGAACCACCTGGGAACTTGTTGGAAATGCAAATTCTGGAGCCTCACCCCAACTTCTCCTTGAATGCACACCTGAATTGGGTAATCTGAGGCAGGCTAGGGTTTTAGAGTCTCCTTTATCACAGTAGGGTTTCTGCCAAAGCATCCCTGAAGGTTCACACAGTATGTGTGGGATGGATGAAGGGCTCCACGGTTTTCCCTGGAAGTCGCTTCCTCAATTGATTCCCCACTGTCGGCTTGATTTCTTATCACCTACCTCTTTCTCTTAAGTAAGTCGTTCTCCTGAGGGTGTATTTGCTGTATTCCTGTATTTAAAAAGGTGTATAAATTAATTGTGTGGAAACCTACAGCTGCCTTCTCCTAAGGTGTGTCGTCCTTAATAGAATCTTTACTTTGACTTTACCAGAAATCTCTCACTTCCTAGCATCATGCTAACACCCTTTTATTTCGACATCAGTTGAATGCTTCAACGTCCAGGTTACTTCTTCTTTTTTTCAAGTTTATTAATTTATTTTGAAAGACAGTGTGGGGGAGGGGCAGAGAGAGGGAGAAGGAGAATCCCAAGCTGCACATTCAGCACAGAGCCCAACATGGGGCGTGATCCCATGAACCATGAGGTATGACCAGAGCCAAAACCGAGTCAAATGCTTAACTGACTGAGCCACTCAGGCACCCCTCCAGGTTACTTCTAAACACATTCTTTTTTTCCCTTTTATTTCTTTTATTTTCTTTTCTCTTATTTCATGTTTTATTGAAGTATAATTAACATGCAGTGATATTAGCTGAATAATGAGTCAACAATTCTATACGTTACTCAGTGCTCATCATGATAGGTGTACTCTTAATCTCTTTCACCTATTCCACCCGTTCCCCCATCCACCACCCCTCTGGCAGCTACCAGTTAGTCCTCCGTATTTAAGAATCTGCTTTTTTGTTTGTCTCTTTTTAAATTTCTTTGTTCATTTGTTTTGTTCCTTAAATGCCACATATAAGTGAAATCATACAGTATTTATCTTTCTCTGACTTCCTTCCTTTAGCATTATACCTCTAGATCCATCCATGCTGTTGTGGCAAGATCTCATTCTCTTTTATGGCTGAGCAATATTGCATTGTATGTATACTCCATCTTTATCCATTCATCTATGGGTTGCTTCTATATCCTGGCTATTGTAAATCATGCTGCAATAAACATAGGGGTGCATGTATCTTTTCAAATTAGTGTTTTCATATTCTTTGGGTAAATACCCAGTAGTAGAATTACTGGATCCTATGGTAATTCTATTTTTAATTTTTTGAGGAAGCTCTAAACTGTTTTCCACAGTGGCTGTACCAATTTACATTCCCACCAACAGCACACAAGAGTTCCTTTTTCTTCACATCCTTGCCGACACTTCATTTATTATCTTCTTGATTTTGGCCATTCTGACAGGTGTGAAGGGATATGTCATTGTGATTTGGATTTGCATTTCTCTGATGACTAGTGATATTGAGCAACTTTTCATGCATCTGTTGACCATTTTTATGTTTTCTTTGGAAAAATGTCTATTCAGTTCTTCTGCTCATTCTTCATTAGATTATTTGAGTTATTTGGCATTAAGTTGTAGACGTTCTTTATATATTTTGGATATTAACCCCTTATTGAATATGTCATTTGCAAATATCTTCTCCCATTCAGCAGATTGCCTTGTCATTTTGTTGGTGGTTTCCTTCACTATGCAAAGGCTTTTAATTTCGGTATAGTCACAACAGTTGAATTTTGCTTTGGTTTCCCTGCCCGAGAAGACATATCTAGAAAAGTGTCTCCACGGCCAATGTCAGAGAAATGATAGCCTATGTTTTCTTCTAGGAGTTTTATAAATTCAGGTCTCACATCTGGACCTTTAATCCATTTTGAGTTTACTTTTTGTGTGTGGTGTGAGAAAGTGGTTCAGTTTTAGTCTTTTGCATGTAGTTGTCCAGCTTTACCAGCACTATTTGTTGAACAGACTGTCTTTTTCCCATTGCCTACTCTTGCCTCCTTTGTCATAGATTAATTGACCAAATATTCATGGGTTTATTTCTGGGCTTTTTATTCTGTTCCACTGATCTATGTGTCTGTTTTTGTGCCAGTGCCAAACCGTTTTGATTACATACCGTTGTCCTAATACCCTTTAATTTGAGTTAGATGCTTCAACATCCAGTTTACTTTTAAACCCATTCTTTGTCTCAATTAGATTATTAAGAAATAGAGGGGCGTCTGGGTGGCTCAGTCGGTTGAGTGTCCGACTTCCGCTCAGGTCACGATCTCGCGGTCCGTGAGTTTGAGCCCCGCGTCGGGCTCTGGGCTGATGGCTCAGAGCCTGGAGCCTGCTTCCGATTCTGTGCCTCCCTCTCTCTCTGCCCCCCCCCCCCCGCCCCGTTCATGCTCTGCCTCTCTCTGTCTCAAAAATAAATAAAAAACGTTAAAAAAATTTAAAAAAAAGATTATTAAGAAATAGAGATTTTCATTATTATTTAAATTAGTGATCATAAAATGTTATCACTAAACACCATCAGCACTAGGATATTTTTCTCATCTAAAGGTAAGAATGAAAAGCCATCTGTTTGCTTACATTGGGGATTACCAAATACTTTCTGAACAGTTTTAGATACCTAAGCCTGCTATTCTTCTGGATTCCAAAGAACAGACTGGCTGTGCAGGTGTGAAGTCAACCCCAAAACTGACTCTCTCCCAAAATTGTTTGTGGTGAGGCTTTTCGGACAGCTCTGGGTCAAAGTTACCACAAAGACATGTGAGTTGACAGGGAACATGGCACAAGGAGCAGGGGGAAAGGAGCTTGTGTTGGCTGTACCTCCTATTTCCCAGTGAACCGGAAGTCAACTACTGAGAAGTCTCTGGGGGAATTTTGCCAAAGACTCGTATCTTGCTTTCAGTGGGGTCTTTACTCCCTCTCCTCTTTTGCACCTCATCTTTTGTTTTCCAACTTTATTATTAGAGACAAATTTTGTTTTAGGGAGTGATGTCTCAACCTCATGTCATTATGAGAAGCGCTTTACATGTGTTACCTCATTTAATTCATTTTATCTAATGTCCCCATTCCTAGTTTAGTTCTTCATTCTTTACGTGTTCAGCCTCTATCTTGTTTGCCTTCCAGTGTCTTTATTTTATATTTCCTTTAAAAAATATTATTATTTTTCCGTCCTTTAGAATTTATACTTATTTCTAGTTTAGTTGAGAATTGTTTTTACAGCTGTGTTCATATTTTTATTTTACTTTACATATTGTAGCTTCTCATTTTTGTTTTGTAATTAAATGTGATCATTGGATCTTCTAACAGATTGTTTTAATTACATTTGTATTTTAACCCTTATATTTTAATTTCGACATTTTCATTTATTTTTCTCTCTTTCTTGTGTTATTTTACTTCAAATTTTTTACTGTCCTTAGGAATATTTATTTTACTTTGCGTTTTTGGCTAGTAAGAAATATGGCCTCGGGAAGAGGCAGTGAAGAAAGAAAGGACACATCCTCAGTCTCCATGGGCTTCACATCAAGGAGAGGGACAATCTTACAAAAGGCAGGGTCTTCCAGCAGCCGCTCAGGATGAGGGCTCAGACTAGATTGGTTAGATATTACAGGGCAGAACAAGCTTAGAAAATGTTAAACAACGGTACATCCGAAGTATACATAACATATGTGTTGGGTGACCATATAATCTGTCATCCAAACCCAGACACTTATGAAAATGAAAGAAGGAGCCATTAAAGATGATGCTGGGGGGAGGGGGGCTGTGTCGCTCAGTCAGTTAAGTGTCCGACTCTTGATTTCAGCTCCAGTCATGATTTCACGGTTAGTAAATTCGAGCCCTACGTTGGGCTCTGTGCTGACAGTGTGGAGCCTGCTTGGGATTCTCTTTCTCTTGCCCCTCTACCCCTCTTCTGCACTCTTTCTCTCAAAATTAAATAAATAAACTTATTTAAAAAAAAAAAAAGGGGCGCCTGGGTGGCGCAGTCGGTTAAGCGTCCGACTTCAGCTCAGGTCACGATCTCGCGGTCCGTGAGTTCGAGCCCCGCGTCGGGCTCTGGGCCGATGGCTCGGAGCCTGGAGCCTGCTTCCGATTCTGCGTCTCCCTCTCTCTCTGCCCCTCCCCCGTTCATGCTCTGTCTCTCTCTGTCCCAAAAATAAATAAAAAACATTAAAAAATTAAAAAAAAAAAAATTAAAAAAAAAAAAAAAAAAAAAAAAACAGAAACATGATACTGGGGCACCAGGCCTGCAGAAGCTAGCCCGAGTAGCTGACATATGTAAAAGAAATATGTGTGAAAGTTCAAACCAAAATAATTAATATCAGCTCTGCACCTGATAGATATTTACTGAATGATCAACCACATTAATATGAGAAATTATACCAGTTTAAATGTAAATAAAAATCTAGGGCTGTCTGGGTGGATGAGTCGGTTAAGCTTTCAACTCTTGATTTGGGCTTAGGTCATGATCTTAGAGTTCATGAGACTGAACCCTGTGACAGGCTCGGTGCTGATGGCATCGAGCCTGCTTGGGAATCTCTACTCTCTCTGCCCCTCTTTTGCTCTCTCTCTCCAAAAATTAAATAAATAAACTTAAAAAAAATGTAAATCAAAGAAACAGTTCCTGATATGCGAAACACTTTCTTGCTGGGTCAATTAAGAAAGTCCAGACAGGAAATTGTAGCAGCTTTAACACCATGCCTCAAGTATCCGGTGCACATTTTGGATTACACTAACCACAAAATAGCCCACAAATACTAATCTCTCTTTCCTCCTCTTCTTAGTACTGGCAACAATTTAAATTTCATTTCACTGGGTTGTGAACAGTGAAGGTGATTCTGATGTTTGCCTCTGGATCTGGGAGGATAACGATCCCATTAGCTGAAGAAGGCCCACAGGAAGAAGAACAGAAGGCAGAGTCTGAGGAACCCGTGGGACATCCACGAAGAGAGGGCAAGTAGACAATAAGATATTAAAATCTGGAGCTCAGGTGACAGGTCTAGACTAACGGTACAGATTATTGAGTGAATGGCTTTGGCAAATGTCCCAGGGTCACGTGGTGCAGGATGGACTTGCGGGCAAAGGTGGGGCCCCACGAAGATGCCCCTGTCCTCTTGCACCACCCCATAGTGTAGTCTGCAGGATGCATCGGATACAGTATGAGCCGAGCCCTACTGCACACACACACACACACACACACACACACACAATACTTTTCAAAGGTGAGAATGAGAGCGGTCTGGCAAGCAAGAGAACAAGAGTCTAGCTTGGGCGCCAGCTGCTGGGGGGGTGGTGCGGGGGGCGGAGGAGTTGCCTACTCACGCCAACAGCACTGGGGTCCCTTGGGTCAGGCTGAACCTGTGCACTTGCTCCTTGTTAGACAAATTAAAGGGAGCTGCTGGAGCCACCGGTGGTCAGTCTTCTCTCCAGAAGGTCTGGAAATTATTACCGTAAGATAGCAAAACCTTGGGATGGATGAGACAGCCCCCAAAGAATGTACAGAGAAGACAGACTCAAGGGCAGAATTCTTGGCCATTTCACATGTCAGCGTGTGGGCTAACTCAGCTGACCCAGTATCCTGAGACATACGAGGTAACTGCGTTTTTGTGCTACCAGGCACTGGGGAGCAATAACTTCCCTCTCCCTTTTCCTCAGTTGCCTTAACTACAGGGATGATTTATTAGAGCTGTGTGGTGGGCAGGTGCAGGGGTGGAGAAGGCCAGTACCGTCAAGCAGCCCTCATGGGGTGTGTGGCCTTTGGCAAATTGTTGCCTCTTTCTCTTGTCAAAGAAATCAAAGGGGTTGGTAATATAAATCTAAATGCATGAATTTTCCCTTTCATTTCTGCAATACAGTTGAAGGAGGTAAGTCAGTTGTTCAGTTGCTACGTGACGTACTTTTAATTCCATGAATTTTCATCTGAGGCATAAACCACAAGTATCGACTTTAAGACTTTGTGAAAATTTGGGGGCGCCTGGGTGGCTCAGTCGGCTAAGTGTCTGACTCTTGCTTTTGGCTCAGGTAACGATCTCATGTTTGGTGAGTTCGAGCCCCACAGTGGGGTCTGCACTGACAGTGCTTGGGATTCTCTGTCTCCCTCCCTCACTGCCCCTCCCCTCCCCTCCCCCCCCCACTCACTCTCTCTGTCTCTCCCAAAACAAATAAATAAAACTTAAAAGAAAAGACATAATCTTTAAAAAAAAAGAGACTTTGCAAAAAGTTTTGAAAATGGAAATATATGTTTCAATGTTTCTTCTGAGTAAAATAGTAGGCCAAACGAAGAAACAATAGGCTAAATGGCTTTAATAGTATCCTTCTGTTTTATTTTTTGTTAAAGAATAATGCAAGAGTAAGATGAAGACAGGGTTGGCACTTTTATTCTATCAAACTGTGAGAATGGGCTTTTCATTTTATTTTATATTTTTATTTTTATTTTTTGTTAACGTTTATTCACTTTTTGAGAGACAGAGACAGAGTGTGAGCAGGGCAGGGGGCAGAGAGAGAGGGAGACACAGAATTGGAAGCAGGCTCCAGGCTCTGAGCTGTCAGCACAGAGCCCGATGCGGGGCTCGAACTCACGGACTGCAAGACCTGAGCCGAAGTTGGACGCTTAAGCGACTGAGCTGCCCAGGTGCCCTGAGAATGGGCTTTTTGTAAAAAAGAAAAAAAGGAACAGGAAAAGAAATTAATATGCAAATGAATATAAAGGCTTTGAATTATCAGAAATCTGCAAAGACTTTTAGGTGTTAAGACAAATTTCTGAAATTTTCATCCCATTTATCACATTGAAGTTAAGCCCAAACAAATTATATTAGAGGGTATCATAATACACAATTTTACCATGATATACTCACCAGGCATACACAGAGGAAAAAAAGGAAAGCCTACCAACCTCCAGTTTTAACCACTGCCAGCCAAGCAAGTCCTTGACGCAGAATTTCTCTTTGTTAGCACATCGGTGAAAGTGAATTAGGTTAGTTCACAGGAAAGTCTACTTTTAGTATTTGCAGCCTCCCCCGTCTAACTTTTGGTCCCCTTCTGACATGTCCGCTAATTCTATTCTGCCCTTCTGGATGTCCAGGGTTAACTTGCTTTCTGACCGACCTTCCATCTAGACAGAGGTCATGCTTTCTCCCTTTCTATTTTAAATGTAAAACTCATTCACACTACTAGATTATTCCTTCCAAAAATATGTCCGGTAAGCCTCTTGTTTTCTTATCAAGGAGGAAAAGGTTGCTCATCACCACATTCCCAACGTCCAGTGTGTTCAGCCAGTCCATTTTTATGCAGCACTGAAACTCTTCACGGTGTGAAGAGAGGCAACTTTTGCTAATTAAGCTTTGTGGAAATGAGAGAACCCTTTGCAGCGCGCTGTCCAATATTGATCATGGCCAATGCAGGGTGTCAAACACAAGAAGTTTCCCTCGTGATGAGTTTGTAACATTAAGAGAACAGGCACTTTCATTTCCCAGACAGTTTTTACTCTCTCCTGGAGGAGTGCATGTTTTAACATCTGCCCCTGAGTCACACTTCTTGTTTGACAGGTTTCTTCCATGAACCGGATTACAAAATGAGACGAAGATTACCAAGAGAAACGCTGTTACCTCATCGCTGCCCTTTTAAGGGTGCGTTAGACCAGGGTAAACCGCAGGGCAGGGCCAAAGAATGAGCCAGTTGAACATTCCTAGTGGCAAGAGAAATTCCTCTCTTTGTCACATGGTGGTTAAATAATTTCCTTTTATCTAGGGGTGGCATTCCTTGTATATCCTCTCTACCCCTGGAGGCTCTCTTCTTGATTGGTCCCCAACTGTATTTGGAAAGAGCTCGAGCACCAGCGGCTGTCGGCTGGAAGGCACCTCAGCCTCGCAACCGCAGGCCTAGATCTGCGAGGTCGGCTTCAGCAAGGGCAGAGTGGGGGCCTTGCAGCCTGGCCGAGCTCGCGGATAAAAGGAAGGGTAGTTTAGGGTCATTGCAGTCTCTTCTCGCTCTTCAACTCTGCAGGGAAAGGAGAGGCTCAAATTTATTTCTCTCACAATGTACGCGTAGTTGAACATTTTTTGTACTGGATAAGCATTATAGATCCCTAAGGAGTCTGTATGTATGTCTCCTAAAATACTTAGAATGGACTGAGCCATTTCAAGGTATCCTCATATATAGAGAGATTCAGTGGCTGAGGACAGTTCAGGGCTGATGACCAAAGCCATCACCCTGAAACAGCCTTCAATGACCAGGAATCAGGAATTAGGTATTTTGTTTCAATTACCCTACTAGAAACCACAGTGGAGAGGAAGGTGTACAGGTGAAACTCGAGCCAATACATTTTGTCACAAAATTTAAAAAATACTGTTTGTTTTCTATGGCTGAAAGAATAAAAAGAAAATAATGCCTTCCAAAGAAAACTTACTTTTACAAGCTTCTTTGCATCCAGCCAGAATCTGTACCTTGAATAAGGCTCTGCCTCAAAATGTTCAATCCTGGGCACAGTTTGCCATCCATCCCTCTGCCTTCACTCCCTGTGACTCAGACCTTCATTCTCTCTC
The DNA here is from genome assembly GCF_028018385.1 of Neofelis nebulosa. NCBI lineage: Eukaryota > Metazoa > Chordata > Mammalia > Carnivora > Felidae > Neofelis > Neofelis nebulosa. The sequence continues at coordinate 133,687,231 of NC_080787.1, read as the reverse complement.
TGCGCAGCCCTTTCAGATTGACCATTATCTTGGATGATCTGCTTCCTCCCATGTAGTTTTTTTCCAATCCCATTGCCTCCCCCTTCCCACCAAGTCCTACCCCTACTCCGAGGACACTGTGCCCCCACAGTGGGCCCAGCACCTTGCTCCCAGCACTGTGGGCAGGGGGGACTAGATATTGGGCTTTATGCTATAAAATAAATGCAGGGTTTTTTTTTTTTTTAACGTTTATTTATTTTTGGGACAGAGAGACACAGAGCATGAACGGGGGAGGGGCAGAGAGAGAGGGAGACACAGAATCGGAAGCAGGCTCCAGGCTCCGAGCCATCAGCCCAGAGCCCGACGCAGGGCTCGAACTCACGGACCGCGAGATCGTGACCTGAGCCAAAGTCAGACGTTTAACCGACTGAGCCACCCAGGCGCCCCTAAATGCGGTTTTTAAAAGTAGACACAAATTCATTCGTAACAGAAAGCAAATTCTGGATATTTCTATTTCTGCATTCAAGCTACAAGCATTTGAATACCTACGAAGCCAGATACTATGCAAAACACTAAGATCAAAACACAAATAAGATGACATGGTCTGCTCTTAAAAATCAAAAAGCAGGGGCGCCTGGATGGCTCAGTTAGTTAAGCATCCAGCTCTTGGTTTCAGCTCAGGTCATGATCTCATGGTTCATGAGATCCAGTCCCACATTGGGCTCTGTGCTGACAGTGAGGAGCCTCCTTGGGAATTCTCTCTCTCCCTCTCTCTCTCTGCCCCTCTCTGGCTCACTCTCTTTCTCTTCTTCAAAATATATAAATAAACTTAAAAAAAAATCAAAAAGCAGTCTAGCAGAGGAAGCACAGGCTGCTTGGTGAAGAGAGGGACAACATTGGCCAGAAGAATGCCCCTCTGTGAGCACACCAGCATAATGAGGGATGGGCACTGAAAACCATCCATTTCTGCAGAGCCCCTCTGCCCGCTCCATGACTAAGTACTGCAGGGACGCTGAGGCAGGCGTGATTTTCTCTGTTCCTCTCTAACACATTTCCCCATATAAAAGTTTCGCATGTGTAATCCCTCCCTGGAGTCAGTTTCTCAGAGCATCACACTTACACAGGGGGCAAGTCCTGGGAAGTGGTCCAGGCAGAGAAACAGCCCGCAGGAACAGTCAGAGCTGGAGAAGAGAGTGGATATAATGAAGGGCGAGAAGGTGAGGCTAAAGAAGCAGCTGGGGCCTGAATGCTTATCCCAACAGCAAAGCACAACCATCAGAGAGTTTTAAGCCGACTAAGGACATGAACAGATGAATGCATAAACAAAAATGTGGTCTGCATAGACAATGGGGTATTATTCAGCCATGAAAAGGAAGGAAATTCTGGCACAGGCTACAACGTGGAGGAACCTTGAGGATGTTATGCTAGGAGAAACTCTCCATTCACAAAAAGACAAATGAGGTATGTTGAGTGGTCAAACTCATAGAGACAGAAAGGAGAACCGTGGTTGCCAGGGGTTGAGGGAAAGGGAATGGGGATACGTTGTTTAACGGGTACAGAGTTTCAGTTTTGCAAGATGAGAAGAGTTCTGGAGATTAGATGCACAACAACATACGTATACTTCCCACTGCTAAAACTATATACTTTAAAATGATGAAAGTGGTAAATTTTGGGTTAGGGATATTTTGCCACAATTAAAAAAAAAAAACCCCAACATAGTAATGACAAAGAGAGAGAGAGAGAGAGAGAGAGAGAGAGAAAGAAAAAGCACTATGGCTATAGTGTACAGACTGGATTAGGAAGGCAAGACTGGAAGCTAGAGACCAGTTAGAAGCTGCTAAAGTAACTGAGGCAAGAGGGGACAGTTGTCTGATCTGGGCAAGTGGTGGTGTGCATAAGTGAAGTGTGTGGCTTCCAAGAGAGCCAAAGTGGGAGAGAGACAGGCTGCTGCAGCAAGGGTGCTGGCTTGGGCAGTGGGTAGAAAGTGATCGATGATGCCACCCGCTGCCTGCATGATAGGGTGAACAGGAAGAGGTGGGGTGAGGGAGCGGGGAAGATGGCAGGATCCGTAGCATTAGAAGCTCCAGTCGGACATCTAACTGCTGATGTTTGCTAGGTGGTTGGATGTACAGACTCAAGCCTCAGCTGAAAAGTCGGGGCTGGAGATACAGATGCGTAAACCCCTAGCGCTTAGAAAGGTGGTATTTGAGACCCTCGGAGTGAAAGAAATAGCTCCGGGAATTTGGCCTTGGATGCAGACTCAGCAATGACAGCTGGGAAGAAGGAGAGACACCCGTGAAGGAGACTAAAAAGGGAGAGCCAAAGGTAGAAGAAAAAATGCAGAGCCAGAAGGCCAAGAAAGAGCTTATTTTACTAATGTTACGGAGATCAGTCAAGGAAAATGATTCTTCTCTTCATGCAGTTTGTACTTCTAGGCTGACATCGAAATGAACATGCACAGAGAAGCTTAGTAATATGAGAGTAAGAAATAGACCCTTGCAAATACGTAACTTTGTCAAATATTAGAGGACTGAATTCTTAGTTCCCACCTCTTAGAAAAAATAAAGTGTTAGTAATACTACTTCACAAGATTATCATGAAAAAAAAAGTAAACTGAAAGGTGTTATACTGATGGATATTATGTCTACCTGTTGTGGGATGGGACCACTTTTGAGCAAAGTGTGGTTGGATTCAGACTAGTGCCAGAAGTGTACATAAGTTGAAGGTCAGGGGGAAAAAGTCAGCCAGGAAGGCTTGCAGATGAACAGCAGTCAGGTTGAGAAGTCAGAGCAAGCCGCTGAACAGAAACTAGACGATCAGATAGGAATGCATGAATAGTGGAGAGTTAGGCAAGGTGTAAAACCCACACACACAGTGGACAAAACAAGGAAACAGCGGGGGATTGAGTGTAGAACAGATATGAGGCACCATCTGTCTCCCAAGAACGCTTAGAAAACAAGCACTGCTCAGCCTCAGCCAGTGAGCTTTGTGGTAGGTGTGGATACTCACTCCTTCTTTCCCTGCCTCCTTCCATAATACCTTTATAGTGGCTTAGAAGAAATTCCCAAGTGTGACAGGATCTGTAGGAGATATCAGGAAAAGGGGGCACATAACTGGAGACCACATTGATGGAGGAGTGTAAAGTTCGTGACATAGAAATTTAGAAACACATGCATTACATGTCTGTTCCTGTTAAATGGCTCTTAGCGCTCTCCCGTTTGGGATAGCAAAACTAAGCACATGTGAAGCACTGGGCCCATCTGAAAACACAGAGATAAGGATGTATCTAATTTTCATGCTCTGTTATTTGTATCCACTACAGAATATTATGAGATGCTTGGATGCAGAAGAAAGGATATGTCTAAAGAGTTGGCTATAAGGCCTTGAAAATGTATAGATACAGATTCGGAAAAGTGAAAAATGTCCAAGAAGTGGCTTAAAGATGCTTTTAATTAAAATGGGATATAAAAATACTTTCAAAATACCAAGAATGAGAAAATGATGGTGTTGGGGAGTTGTTTCCTACTCCTCACTTTTCAAGATATCATTGGTTTTAAAGCATCGTATGTAGTCTCACCCAGATCATCAGGTCAGAAAGCTGTTTCTCACCAGTATACACGTAATCTTTACAACAAAAGCTTCTAGTGTATATAAGGACGTCATATCCATCCTTTATAACAAATGTTGGTAATAAAGATGCTCAATAGTCATATGATGGTGAGGTTGCATTCCAGATCCTACTCATTTCCCATTTCTAATAGCCCCTTTGTATTAATTGCAAGGTCTTTAATTCTTGCTATCAAAAGCAAGTTAACTGTTACTTTGATGGCAACTGGATGTTTCAAACCATCATCCTGACTACAAATGAGTGAACTGCATGCTGCACTTAGAGGCACCTTGCATATTTCAAAGAGAGGTGTAGAAATATGTCTTATGGTGGAAAATAGAGTGGTGGGATTTATACATAAAATCCAAGACTACAGCTGCCCCTCTTTTATCATTTTTAACCTACACACAATCTTCAGTAGTTTCCTGTCAAGATAGAAACTTTACATTGTAAAGCTGGAAACATATGTGCATGTGACGTTCAACTATAAAGCACCGGGACTGCTTTTCAATAAGTATGAAGCACTGGTACAAGAACAGAGTTTTCTTTCAAGGCCATTACCTTGAAAGGCCATAAATTTCCTCCCATGATGTCACGGTGCAAACGCTTTTGAGTTATTGATCAGCTTTTAAAAAATTCAAACTTATGTTATCCTGGATACTAACGCATCCTAGTGAGCATCTCTCCTATTTCTGGTATTTCTGGAGTTGTCACCACCTATAATCTGTGGCCATGACTGTAAGGTTTGTCATTTGGCTGGTAAGGAGGTGTCAGCGCATATGTTAAAATAGCTTTAGAAAAAGATTTCCACCTTCAGCCGCTGGAGGATCTGTTGCTCTTTGTGATTGGTTCTTTCATTTTATACATTAAATGGTGTGAGTGCCTGAAAATTAGCAGCTTTGCCACAAAGTTTTCTTCTTGCCCAAGGTCAGCATTCAGAGTTCACCAAGAGAGCATCATGGGATTGGGTAAAGCGAACTCTATGCACCTGTTGGTGGCACTGGAGCACCCTTTCCAAGGGAAAAGGCCAGCATTGCATACACTGTTGGGCATGGCAGTCAGAGCCACGAAGGGCTGCTTGGAAACAGGACAGGATGTGGGGAAAGCCAACAAATCCCTTCCCTTTAGTCTGTTGTGACCTGGCCTCCACAAGCGAACGTTTTCTGGGGCTTTCTGACTCACAGCTTGGGAAGATCAGGGGAAAGCACTTGCCACACTGAGCAGAGCAGCTGCTTCCTGCTTAACTGGTTTTCGAGCAGAACATCTACTACTTTTTCAGAAAGTGTTTCGATATAAGAAGGAATATAAATGTATTGTGAAAATGGTGTTTTGTTGTAGGAAAAAAAGCCCTAATATTCAAAAAAGATAGGTCTTGGTTTCTTTATTCCATTTTATTAAAGACTATCAACAGAAAAATACAAAGTTATTTCCCCTCAGAAGTGAAAAACTATTAATTTACTCAGTATCAGCTCTCCTAGTCTACCAGAAAGTTATATCATAACAATAATTAACATAAATAGCGTTTACTTTGTACAACAACTTTATGAAGTAGCTCCTATGATGTCCATTTTACAGATGAGGAAACTGAAGCACAAGGAGGTTAAGTAATGTGCCCAAGTCTTAACAGCTAGTGTGTGACAGGGTCAGGATTTAAACTGAGCGAGTGGGGTCATGAATCAGTGTTCTTAACTACTATGTGACACTCAGAGAGTTACTAATAAGCAGGAAGAAAAATTCTTACCTTGTCATAAGCAACAGTTCACTAATATCTTAGTATATGAAACTGTATTTTTTACCTAATTTTCCAATGTGAAATTTGGGGAATTAAAAAAGACACACAGCCTGCAAACTCGTTTACTTTTATGACTAGTTCTAGGCAAAGAAAATGCTTTATGAGCTTAAACAAGTCACATTCATGAACTATCCTGTCTTGAGAAAACTAGCTGGCGGTTTGTATTCATAATATCGCGTCTCTACAATGAAAGACAGAGCAGAGCAATGGAGCTGTGTGAAGACTTTTTTCCCTTAGGGAAAGGAAATTCAGTTAAAGGTGAAACATATCCCTGGGTGAGCTGAGAAAGAAAGTTGGAGGCATCTGAGAGGAACCCAGCGGAACTTGGTTTCCACAATTCTCATATTTAACCACGAAATTAAAATTAGGCGCAGGGCTAGATTTTCATGGGCATCTGCAGGTTAGTCAGCGAGTTTCAAAGAGTTCACACACTCTTCCTTCTATTCCTTTAAAAATTTCACTGTCTGCAGGACCTGAGAGTTTTGGCTTCTGAGTAAACTTGCTCCTGTATTAAACAATGACGTAAAAACAGTTAAGAGTTGACTCCAAAGAGAAACAGGAAATATGGCAAATGTGGGTAAGGGCATTACAAAGTTTGCCAACAAAACCAAATTTCTAAAACATGACGATTTGCTAAGCTATTTTAAGTAACTCAGGACAGAAAGCTAGACACCCACAAGCTAATTCTTTTTCATTTTGTCCCCTTTGAATCAGAGTTCCAGGCAGATGTTGCAGCCTAATGCAGCCAGTAGAAGAATTCTTAAGAAGAATAATTGAAAAAGTAAGATTTAAACGGTCAAGGTACAAACACACAAAAGGGTTATTATAATGTAATGTTTATTAAACTAAATTGAAAAAAAGATTTTTATTTTAAGTTACTCCATTTCAGTACACAAAAGAAATCGTCCACAGCAAAACAAAAGTAATAGTTTCAAGAATGTTGTTTTATTATCTGTAGTTCTGTATGCATTTTAGCCTTTGATGCCTGTCTCTACCACCATAACCAACGCAGAGGGGTTCAAAAGAAAATTGTGACACAAACTAGATCACAGAGATGGGAGTCAGGTAAACTCAAGCAAGCAAACCAATACCAACGACCAGTAAAAGTGCTGCTCTGGATATTTATAGACCATATTTACAAAAGTCAAGTTAAACTAATTGGTCATTGTGTACATGCATTAATATTAGTCCTTTACATTTATATATTTATGTGTATTTGTATTATCAAGTAAAAAGATATGTTTTAAATTATTTATGAAAAATATATAAAATGTGAGTGATACATACTTCCATTTGAGTGCCTGTTCAAAACTCAGTGCTTAAAAATATCCAAAATATATCCTGACAGGAGATATTAAAAGTGAAAAACATAAGGAAATAATGAGTGTTAAATATGATTTTAATAAGTAGGGAAGGTGGACAGAAAGAAGATCTACATCTAGGCAGGAACCACACAGGATAAACCAGACGAAGAATCAGAAATGAAAGATGTACGGTTTTCCCCAAGATCGATGTCCTGTGAAACTGGACAGAACCAAGGGACTTTCAGGATAAGGTAAATGAATTTTAAGTTTCGATAATGAATTCATGCCATCATCAGCCGCATCACCAGCCGATGCAGAACCGACTTCCTCCTAGAGTTTCATTAGGAAGCGTTGGTGCCTTGGACATTTAGCCTACACGGTAAGCTGCAACGTCAGTTCCTTATTTGGCTTCCTTTAAGAGGAAAAGCGTGCCATGTGCCACATAATGACCTCACCCAACTTCAGTAGGGATCTGCTTTACTGAATGGCATACACTGGATGGCATCAGCCATCCTCCCAAACACAAGCTGGGCTGGAATTCTCGCACCTCAAGATTTTTTCTTCCTCTGAGGACAGAGGTCCAGAAGGATTGGGGCAACTCACTCCGGTGCAGAGGGCCCCCAAATCTCCTCCAGTGTGCTTCCCAGCCATTTCGGTCGCCGGTGTGGTGTGGTGGCCGGGGCCAACCTGCTAGTTGAGGCAGGGGCAGCAGAAGCAGCAGACGGTCCGGCAGGGCTTTTTCTTCGTGTGCTGCATGGCCTTGCGCACCTGCACCTTGGCCTGGCCGGTGTAGTCGACGGTCTTCTGCACGTTGAGCTCAATGACGTTCAGCGTGTCGGCCTGCTCTTCCACCAGCACCGCCATCTGCAAGAAGAGCTCGTGCACGTCGCGGATGCGGCTCTCCAGCCGCAGCAGCTCGCGGTGGCGGCTCTCGATCTCGTTGAGGGCCGCCCGCGCGCCCTTCACGTCGGCCAGCAAGTTCTCGGAGAACACGTCCCACTTGCCCTGCTCGAACATGTCCTCGATCTGGTCGCCGGAGACGTCCTTGCCCATGATCTCCAGCTGGCGCTGGATGCGGATCTTGCAGTTGTCGCGCTGCTTCATCTCGGCCTGGTTGTACTCGTCCATGGCGCGCTGGAAGGTGCGCATGAGGGCGCTGTACTGCGCGCGCGCGATGCGCGCCACCGCCGAGTGCGCGCCGTGCTGGGCCTCGGCCTCCTGGCTCAGTGCCTTCATCGCGCACAGCTTGCGGTGGATGTTCTCGCCCCGCGCCTTGATGTCCTTGGCGATCGTGTTGGTGTCCCGCTTGATGCTGCTGAGGCGCCGCATGGACGTGAGGAAGCGGGCGTTCTGCTTCCCCAGCCGCTTCACGTCAGTCATCAGATGCTGGTTTTCATCCTGAAGGTCCTGGATGTTTCGGTACAAGGACTGCAGGATGTGGTCCGTCTCGAACACGATGTCCTCATGGAGCGGGTCAAATTCGTCGTCCCCGTCTGGGAACTGCTGGTCATAGTTCTTGGTTACCTCCAGAAGTTCGGCCAGCCGGTCCTTCATTTTGCCTGCAAGTAGAGACTGGGGTTAAATTCCTCCAGAGGAGTCCAATATTTGCATCGAGAGAACTGAAGCTTAAAATAAAGAAATGTTCTGCACAGCACTTCCAATTCTTTATCGCTGGGTGTAGGTAACTAACACGCTAAAGGAGCTAAATATTCTCTGACATGTTGCTTACAAGTAAAGGACTAATATGACAGAGAGGCATGAACACAGTCATACTTTATAGCCCATAAAGCATGTGCAGTTCATTATTACAGGTGCCCAGAACTCAATCAGCAATTTACAATTTTAGATTGCATTGAGAACCAATCACTTTTTCTTGCTTTATGTTTTCCAATAATTGCAAATCAAAACAGACAGAGAATAAGGAAAAATAAGAAGAAAAGATTTGGAAGGATAAAAATGTTTAAATAAGGACAATCAAGGTTACTTACAAGGCTGTGGGGCTAGCTCTAAGTGCCCTCTGGTTTTTTGTTTGTTTGATGTTTGTTTGTTGTCTTTTTCAGTACCAGTAAGCATCCCCAATCCCATACATCATGACGATTCTTAAAAGTTACCATAAAAATCATGACTTAAATTTTTTTCTCTTAAAAATGTTATAAAAGTAAAACATACTTGAGTAAAACAACAAAATAAAGACTAAAATCTAATAAGGCAGTACAGAATTTGAGAGTTGAAATTCCCTTGCTCCTCTGTTCATTGATACATACTTCAGTTTGAGTGTTTGGGAGGAAAAAATCTGAGAATATATTCTGATGGAAGATATTAAAAGTGAAGAGATAAGGAAGCAGTTAAGTGTTTAATGTAAGTTTAATAAGTAGAGAGGTGAGCAGAAAGACGACACACATCTAGACAGCAATCACATAGCGTAACCAGATGAAGAGTCAGAAATGAAAGACATTCAGTTTTCCCCAAGGTCCTTAGTGGTTAAGCGTCATTAACACAACTACTTAAATTTTTTTTATATGGGAAGTTTCAATCATACATAACCCTCGTAGCAATAATATAACACACTCCCATTTAACGATCACACAGTAGCAATATTTGCCACTTTAAATGGCTTTTTGAAACAAGTCAGCAGCTCAAGCAGAATTTCCATGTTTTCATAGGGTGGTTCTGATTATTTTTCTACTTAGCAAGTTAAAATAATGTTCTCTATGTCCACATTTTTTTCCAGGAAGTGAAAATTTTTAATTTTTAGTTGCATGTATATATGCCAAAATAATGAACATTTTCCCCTCATGAACAAGATTTTGTGGCTACAAAGATTCTTTCTGCTGTATAATCTGCAGAAAAGAAGGAAAACATAGTAGCATGTAATGTATACTCCATCTCTGAGGCATCTTGATCTCAAATTAAAAGCTTCTCCCAAATTGAAGTAATTAATTTTATTTCGCCATGGAATGCTGACAAGTTGGATTTAGTGATAAATGGGAAATGGGTGAAATATTAACCATAGCCTCTCATCTTCCATAAGCATTATTTATACAAATTAAGCAGAAGTTTTATTCCAAGATGGTGATTTTTTTTTCCAATTTTTTTTAACGTTTATTTATTTTTGAGACAGAGAGAGACAGAGCATGAACGGGGGAAGGGCAGAGACAGAGGGAGGCACAGAATCGGAAGCAGGCCCCAGGCTCCGAGCCATCAGCCCAGTGCCCGACACGGGGCTCGAACTCGCGGGCCGCAAGTTGAGCCGAAGTCGGACGCTCAACCGACTGAGCCACCCAGGCGCCCCTAAGATGGTGATTTTTAATATAACAAATTATCCTGCTTAAAATGCCATTTCTGCTATCTGGTGACAAAAGTTAATACCCGATCTCCCCAGTGATAGGGGAGTGACTCTTCCAGAGGCAGGACTGAGGGGCAGAAAAAAAGACCTAGGCTGAACCAAAACGATGCCATCCCATAGTTTGAATTTCCTAATATCCAAATATTTCCTCACTTTGAACAAAATTTAAAAACAAACCACAAATTGGGGGAAACTGTAATATATGGCAGGTAATGGGTTAACCTACTTAATACATTAAAACCTTCTGCCATAACCAAACAAAACCAAACCACTTGACCAGACAAAGAAAATGAAAAGGCAACTCCTACACGAAGAAATACAAATGCTCGAGAACATAAGAGGTGCTGATATGTATCAGGTGCTTATTGTAATGCCAAGTGCTTTCTAGGCACTTGTCACATGATACTCTCTTCACTCTTCATACAGACTCCATGAACTAAGTGTTGTCATTATCAGAGATGGTGAGTGAGCGCAGGGAGATTAAGGAACCTACCCTTGGGTGCCAGGAAGTGAACAGCTGGGCCCCAGAGCAGTCCCACTTAACCGCTACATGAAACTTCTTCAGGAAATATATAAAAGTGAATCAGGACGGACTTTACTACTAAACAAGGAAATGCAAATTAAACCACTGAGATTTTTTTTCCCCACCAAGTTGGCAGGATTTAAAAAAAAAATAATGATGATGATGTTAAAAATTGGTGAGGATTCTGGGAACTCCGAAAAAATGCTGGTAGGAGAGAAAATTGATAGAATCTTTCTGGAGGGGAGGTTAGCAATTGTATCAAAAGCTTTTAAAATGTGTATTTGTTTTGTCACATATACATTTATTCTAAGGCTACATGCAAGAGTGTGTGAAGCTCATTGCTGCAAGTATCTCCCTCACCATGCAGTTTTTACAGAAATTCAGAAATATTTTAAATGTGTAAAAATGAGCTATTGGCTGATAAACAATGGCAGTTCAGGAGGCTAACAGTATGGGAGTGTAAATACCATCTCAGGTAGACAAGGTAGGTAAAGGGAAGAGCCTGTGCACAACCACACACACATCCTGAAACAAAGACTTAAGTAATCTATGTCAAAATGTTAATAGTTGTTTTCTTTGAATTGTGGCATCATGAAAGATTTTAATTACTCCCTTGTGCTTTTCTGGGTTTTCCAAAATTTTTACGATGCCCGTGTAGATTTTATAATTAAATAAAATCCCACAAGACTATAAATATTATTTGTTTGAAGGACTAATTCCTTAAGGTCCTTCTTTGAGACACATGCATTGCAATCAGTTAACACCTGATGTGACCTGAGAAAAGTGCTTCAGCTAGAAGGTGTGGAGTTAAGATGTATCTATCTGCTTAAGTTAATATCTAATACAGTCTACTATGCAACAGGTAGACAGTACAGAGAATGGATGAATTTTGATGACCAAGGTAATAATAGGTGTCATCCTTGCTTTCTGGCCAAAAATTGGTTGGCACTACTGTAGAAGGTAATTGGGTGGTTAAGGTAAAGCAACACACACCACAACATCAGGAATCTGTTTGTTGGTTTCCCACTAGTCCTAGACAGGTCCCATGCTCTGTATTACTACCCTAAAGCCAGTAAAAAGCTACTGGGAGGGAATCATCTCATTCATAATATGAAGAGAAAAACACACTTTGATCACACAGAAAATGGCTTTGGAGGAAGATGTTTAGAGCTAGTCATTCCTTCTCAAGACCTCAAAACCATAAAGGCATGGATTCTAAATCAAGTGAAGGCCTAAGTTCATTTGAACGCTCAAGTCCATAATCAGGTAAGGAGACAGAAAGAAACAGTGTGGAGAATTAAAGATTCTCTATGGGGGTGTAGACAAGAAGGTGGTCTTTACCTTGCCTTCCTGCCCACCTAGCCTGACCCAACCCAATCCAGATGAGTTACTCCCACTGACCCAGAGGTCTTCTGCCAGGGAGCAAGCATTAGGAAAACTACAAGGAAGTCAACCAAAATCCTAGCAGAGAACACAAGCAGTAACCTGTTTGACATTGGCCATAGCAACTTCTTATTAGATATGACTCCTGAGCCAGAGAAACAAAAGCAACAATAACCTATTGGGACTTCATAAAAATAAAAATCTTCTGCACAGCAAAGGAAAGAAACAACAAAACTAGAAGGCAACCTCTGGAAGGAGAGAAGATATTTGGAAATGACATATCCGGTAAAGGGTTAGTATCCAAAGCATACAAAGAACTTATAAAACTGAATACCCAAAAAGCAAATAACCCAGTTTAAAATAGGAAGAAGATATGAATAGACATCTTTCCAAAGAAGACATACAGATGGTTAATAGACACAAAGAAAGATGCTAATCACTCATCATTAGGGAAATACAAATCAAAACTACAATGAGATATCACCTCACACTAGTCAGAATGGCTAAAAGCAACAACACAGGACACAACAGGTATTGGTGGGGATGCAGAGAAAGGGGAACCCTTTTACACTGTTGGTGGGAATGCAAACTGGTGTAGTCGCTCTAGAAAACAGTACGGAGGTGCCCGAAAAAAGTTAAAAATAGAACTACCCTATGATCCAGCAATCGCACTACTAGGTATTTACCCAAAGAATGCAAAAATGCTGATTTGAAGACATACATGTACCCCAATGTTTATAGCAGCACAATCAACAATAGCCAAATTATGGAAAGAGCCCACGTATCCATCGACTGGTGAATGGATAAAAAAGATGTGGCCTATGTACACAGTGGAGTATTACTCAGCCATCAAAAAGAATGAAATCTTGCCTTTTGCAACAACGTGAATGGAGCTAGAGAGTATTATGCTAAGCAAAACAAGTCAGAGAAAAGCAAATATCATGTTATTTCCCTCATATGTGAAATTTAAGAAACAAAATAGATGAACATGGGGTGGGCGGAAAGAGAGAGGCAAACCAGGAAACAGCTTCTTAACGATAGACAACAGAGGGTTGGAGGGAAGGTGGGCAGGGGGATGGGTAAAACAGGTGATGGGTATTAAGGAGGGCACTTGTGATGAGCAGTGGGTGGCAAACATAAGTGATGAATCACTAAATTCTACATCTGAAACTAATATTACACTGAGTATGTTAACTGACTCGAATTTAAATAAAAACTTGGAAAAATTAAAAAGAAAAAAGAAATTTAGAAAACACAAAAATACGGGGCACCTTGGTGGCTCAGTCAGTTGAGCATCCGACTCTGGCCCAGGCCATGATTTCACGATTAGTGAGTTCGAGCCCCACAGGGGGCTCTCTGCTGTCAGCACAGAACCCGCTTCGGACCCTCTGTCCCCCTCTCTCTCTGCCCTTCGCCACTCATATGCTTCCTCTCTCTCTCTCAAAACTGATAAATAAAAAAAAAAAAAAATTAGAAAAAAACAAAAATAGAAAAAAAAAATGTCAACCAAGAAGCTATTTCTAAGACTGTCCCCCAAAAGGTTAAAATGTATTCCTTGCTGTAGTCACACCAAAATATAGAAGCAGGTACAGAAAGAACTTCAAACTAACCTACACATCCAGTGGCTTGATTCTGTACTGTGAGATCCTAAAAATGAAACTAGGGAACACAAGAAGGGAAAATCAAACAATTCTATTGACTGTCCTATCTCACTGTGATGAAGAATAATGTAATAAATTTTAGTAAACTGTATTCATAAAGTTGCTAAAATAATGCTAAAATGTGCTTTGATTCACAAAGAGATGAAGAATTCAAAAGAAATTTTATGACCAACTACCAGAAATCTGCTTATGTCTTCTAATTTTTTCAGGCATGCATATCATCTGTCTGGAGAACAAGATCCCACAGGGAAGGAAGGGGAAGTTTCCTAAGTCTTCTTTCATTGGGCAGTTAGATAGAACTTATGTACAAAAATATATAGGAACAGAGAAGTGGTGGTAGCTCAGTAGTTCTCACACTTTAGGAAGCGATAGACTCTTCTGGAGAGCCGCAAACAGTACAGATGCCTGGTCCCCTGGAGTTTCTGACTCAGTACATTTAGGGTGATCTCCAGGTGATGCCAGTGCACACCCAAACTTGTGACCCATTCCACAGATAATTATCATGGCAGTATTTTATTCATGAATATAATGCAGTTCTGGACAACTTATAATAGCAGGTTGGGGCAATCTTGAACAAACTCAATAGGGAAAGATTCAGAAAGACAGGAAATGAAAGATTCAGAAGGTAGGTCTCTGCATACCTCCAAAGGTCAATGAGTGGGGGGTATAATACATACATAGTCTGTATACTCGATGCTACAAAGAACAACTATGAAAGTTCCTACTTGCCTGTAAGGGAACCGTTGTAAACACAACACATGGTCATATTTCTGTAAACACAACATGGTTATATTTCTGATCATAAAAGAAAAACTTTACGCCTACTTATTCTAAGGGGAACAAGAACAAACCTGTTCATACATGGTTACAGCTAAATTGTATAACCCACCCAAATTCACATACTGAAGCCCTAACCCCAGCACCTCAGAATGCAATTGTATTTGGAGATAAGAACTTTAAAGAGGGAATCAATTTAAAAGGGCTCTATAGGGGTGCCTGGGTGGCTCAGTCGGTTAAGTGTCTGACTTCGGCTCAAGTCCTGATCTCAGGACTATACACAGTTTGTAGGTTCAAGCCCCACATTGGGCTCTGTGCTGACAGCTCGGAGCCTGGACCTGCTCTGGATTCTGTGCCTCCCTCTCTCTTTGCCCTTCCCCTGCTTGTGCTCTATCTCTCTCTCTCAAAAATAAATAAACATTAAAAAAAATTTTTTTTTTTAAATTTTTTTTTTTTCAACGTTTTTTATTTATTTTTGGGACAGAGAGAGACAGAGCATGAACGGGGGAGGGGCAGAGAGAGAGGGAGACACAGAATCGGAAACAGGCTCCAGGCTCTGAGCCATCAGCCCAGAGCCTGACGCGGGGCTCGAACTCACGGACCGCGAGATCATGACCTGGCTGAAGTCGGACGCTTAACCGACTGCGCCACCCAGGCGCCCCTAAAAAAATTTTTTTAAGGTCTTTATATAGTCTATACATTATACATTAAGCAATATATACATTAAGCAAATTTCGCCTATTACCAGAAAACAAAACCTTTCTTTGTTTCACAGCAATATGTTAAAGTATCTTTGCAAGCAGTGAGAAACTTCAGACATGGGGATACACAATTCCACGCAGGGCAATGTACCAACCATGTGAGGTTTATTATGAAACTCAACTTGTAGATTTCAGGAGGGGAACAAACCCAAAAGCACAGAAGGGCCGTCCTTTCTGTATTTATGACAAAGAAATGTTTTAGAGACTTTATTTCTCTTTACTTGAGTTCAGAAACTTTAGGATTCTTGTTTCAACAGGAACTAAATAAAACACATTTAGAAAGAGAGACACATACACACACATAGGCTTTGTATACAGTTATAGCTATTAATGAAACTAAAAAGATCCTGCCCCAAGATAGATGTTCCAAAGGAGGACTTTTGAGTAATGACTCCTTACTGCAATAATGAAGTGCCCATGGTCTTATTTTCAGATTGTACAATCTATAGTTCCTAAGTCCTGGTTTTAGAGCAATTTTTTAAGTCTTGTAAACATAAAGTGATGATTACAAATCAGAATGTGTCTTTATGCCTAGGCCCACCACTGGTCCATATGGCACCTTCATGAGCCTTTGCTCAGGGACCATATGACATCCTCGTGAATGCTAGAAGAGTGCCCCCTTCTCTGAGTGATGCAGCCCTACACCAGGGCACAGCATCTGGCAAACTGGGCATGGGATGGATTTCTAGTCTCTCTCTGTGGCGAATCATCTGGGTATGGGGCGCAGTCTGCATGGCCCTGTATGGTTGCCTTGAACACTTCTTTCTTGGCCACCTTGTCCAGTCCCTCCTGTCCAGGCGGCACCACAGACATCTGGTGGGGCCAGGAGTCCCATAGGTCCTATGTCATAGTAAGTTAGCAGTCACCTTTCCAGACACACCATAGGAACACAACCCTTAACCAGCAACAAGTATACTTTCCCAAACAGGTGGATTCAGATCCACAAATAATTTCACTCAAACGAGTAAAACCTGGTATTCTGCTCTGTTTCCTGATTTAAAAAAAAAAATGGCACATCTAAGAGGTAAAGATCATTCTTTGAACTTCTGAAAATTATAGGCTAAAATAGAAAGAGTTCCTAAAAGGTCTTATCTTTTTGCTGCTGCTCTAAAACAAAAAGTTGCGTTGGATCCAAAGTGCATTGGCAAGAACACAATTGTTTAATTTCTTGGGGTTCACTCAAAGCACAATTTCAGAGTCTGAGGAGTGGGAGTCAAGATGGATTACAATTATAAAACTCTGAGCCTAGAAGAAATAATAATAAATGTCGTGTTTCCTCTCTAAAGCAAAGCCAAGAGTTTTTCCAAAGCATTTTGGGAGAATCTAATCTAAAAGAGCAGATAGTCTCCACTTTTCAATCACTCTACTCATTTGATGCTCCCTGAAATCTTTGCTTTTCAGTTCCCTCAATCATACTTTTTGGCCAGTGTCTGAAGCGAGGGCAGTCTGATATGCATGGCCAATAAACAGCCAGTGGGGATTTTACTTCCAGCAATATGCTTTTGAATGCATTCTGCACATACACACTGTACATCAAAGCAGCCACTCCTGTATTCAAATCTGCATCTGCATTCTGCTCTATGGCTAACATTTATCAGGTATTTGTAGAGTGCCCAACACAGCACGAAGCACTGTGCAATCCCTGTGAGGCCCTATTGTCATCCCTGTTTTTACAGGTGAGGTGGAAACTTGAGGCCTAATGAGTTAAACAACTTGCTTAAAATCACAAATTTCATAAATGTGGAGCTGAGGCCTGAATCCAGAAAATGTGACCACAAAAGCTACACTAGCTTCTTTTTCCAGAGACTTATAGTGAACGCTTTGAAATCTTTAATCTTCTGGGAACTGTTTCCTGTCTTAGTGCGTTTGAACTGCTATCACATACCACAAACAGGGTGGCTTATAAACAACAGAAATTTATTTATCGCAGCTTTGGAGGCTGGAAGTCTGAGATCAGGGGGCCAGCAAGGCTCCTGGTGTGGCCTGCTTCCCAGTTCATAAATGGCTGTCTTCTCACTGAGTCCTCACAATACAGTAGGGCCAAGCAAACTCTCTGGGGCTGATTTTATAAGGGCATTAATCCCATTCATTCAGACCTCATCCTCATGGCCTAACTGCCTTCCAAAGTCCCACTGGGGATTAGGATTTCAGCATGTGAATTTTGAAGGACACGAGCATTCAGACCGTATCCCCTTCCCTAGTTGAGGTTTTGTAGCTGCAACAATTATCAGCATCTAATAACCTAGATCTGAATGAACACATGAAAATCTTTTCACCATTAGAACCATCACCTTCTTTCTCATAATAATTTCCTTACATCAAGAGTTTCCCCAACAACACTGCAATGTTTTGGCTATTAGAGCCTCTGTTACTCTATCAGGCAAGAGTAACTCATCACAACTTGCCAAAAGTCCACGGAATTAACACTCGTAGATAATTCTCTTATAACTGATTCACTGTAGTTAGGACTGACATAAGTGCTTGAAATAACGAAGCACTGATACTTGGAAATACGAGTTTTACAGTCAGGAGCATGAAAGTGATAACAGAGGAAAACCTAAGGAATGAGTTTGGTAAGGGAGGGAGTGAAGAGAAGAGCACTCCAGGATCAAGGTTCAAATCATCCGTACAAGTTTTTCCAGTCTTATCTGTATTAGCATTTACAAACAAAAACAGCTGCTGTATCCTATGACTGATTTGGCTTTGGCCCTGGAATGTGAACCAAACTTGTGCCTAGGAAAGACAAAAGAAAACATCAAGGGGAATAAATGTTGAGTCCAATATATCTTTGATTAAACTTTCATATTTTATAAATATTCCATGGGGTATTTTTTAAAAAAGGAAAACCGATCGAGTTTTTGAGAATCATGAATGACCTTTTCTTTCCCAACTCATAATGTCGGTTAAAGGACAATCTCACAGAATTTTTACATGTTTTTTTCATATTCTCTTTCTCGTAGACAAAGTCCTATGAGCCACTGATTCTAATCCTGTTGGCTGTTTACTCCTCTTCAATTCTTCAAGGAAACAAATTGTTATTTTTAGTTGACAGTTTTTACACCCGCACAGAAAAATCTCAGTTATCCAACATCATCAATGCAGGTTTTTCCATGTAAGTGACATTTACTTAATTGAAACTCTCCCTTCAAATGTGAAAGGTGCTCACTCATTTTTTTGTTGGAAATCCTCTTCTAACATGCATTGATAGGGGTGTCTAGGTGGTTCAGTCCACTGAGCATCTGACTTGGGCTTGGGTCATGAGGTCATGATCTCAGTTTGTGGGTTCAAGCCCCGCGTCTGGCTCTTTGCTGATGTCTCAGAGCCTGGAGCCTGTCTGGGATTCTGTGTCTCCTCTCTCTCTCCCCCTCCTCTACTTGCTCGCGTGCGTGCTCACGTGTGCGCACTCTCTCAAAAATAAATACACATTTGTAAAAAATGCGTTGATGTATTTCATTCCTTAAAGAGAGGATACTGGATACAATTGGCATTATTAACATCTTTGAACTCTGTGGTGATACACTTTCATTTGTTTCCAAATGTTTCTCTTGCCTCAGGGTTAAAATGTCAAACCTTTCCTCAGATATTTCCATGTATATACTGCCACTGATATTCCTCTCATTCCCTTTACAGGTTGTAGCAGAAATTTGGTAAGAAATTAGATAAAAGCCAAGCATTTAGCAACGGTAAGCTACACGTCGGTCAGCAGCCCTCTGGAAGCAAACCTACTAAGTAAAGAAAGGAAGGAAAAACTAATGTCAGTGACAAACTGAGTGTCCAATATGAGTCAGTCTGTGTACCAGACAACTGATACGCAGTCCAGCAACAATCTTCACAATAACTTTGTGAGGAAGGTAACAAAATTTTCAGTTGACTAGGAACTGGTGAAAGGGCGGGCCTACGCCGGCCGACTCCATCTTGTTCTGTGTTCTCCACCTTGAGTGACTATGTCCCCGACATGACCCCTTTTCCGGGAAAATCACAGAAACCTCAGACCGCGCCTCCTCCCCTTGAGTAACCTCCCGCTCACCCGTTCAAACTTCCTGATCAAAACACGCCCAGCGACCTGCGTAACAGGACTCCGACCCTTCCCCAGCCAATCGGCCGAGGCCACGACCCTTCCCCAGCCAATCGGCTGAGGCCACAGCCATTACCTCACCAACTGCCCCTAGACCCCTATAAAACCTTTGTGCTTTTGAAACTCGCTCTCTCTCCCTGGTATCTCACCGCTGCGTCGGTGCAGGTAGGGGATTGAACTCGAGCTAGCTCGAATAAAGGTTCTTTTGCTTTTGCATCGGACTCGGCTCCCTGGTGGTCTTTGGGGATCACGAATTCTGGGCATAACACTGGATCTCAGAAAAGTTAGGTTCCTCATCCAATTCAGCCCATCAGTAAGTTAAGAAGGCTGGGATTTAAGCCCACATCTGTCCAGATCCTATGTTCATGTTCTGTACACTCAATCCTGTGCTGAAGCTGTGTGAAAATAAAGGACGGGAAGGAAAAATAAGATAAAAACAGAGAGGGAGGCAAACCATAAGAGACTCTTAATACAGAGAACCACCTGAGGGTTCCTGAAGGCGGAGAGGGGTGGTTAAATGGGTGATGGGCATTAAGGGTGAGCGCTGGGTATCATACGTAAGGGGTGGATCATTGGGTTCTACTCCTGAGGCCAAGACTACACTGTATGTTAACTAACTTGAATTTAAATAAATAAATAAAAAGGGGTTGAGGCAGGGTATGTGGTATAAGTGTTGTTAAGAAGAAACATTTGTCATCACTTGGACATTTCCCTCCCTGTAGACATCTCTCTCCACCTCCGCCAGCCAAGAGGCACAGAGTTGCTTATCCAGTTGGTGAATCTGGAAGGAGAAGCTGCCCATGGTAGCCCAAGCTGTTCTTCCTTCTTCCTTTTGAAAGTCGGCTTACCACCGAGAACCGAGAACTGGTGTTCTCTTTTGCTCTGCTCCTGGGTGGGAGTGCAGAGGTCAGCTGCTGCGGAGGGCAAGTCCATCTAATTCTAGGTTCAAGGACATACCAGCAGAGTTCCCCACCAATGAAGCCACTTCCTCCAACCTGGCCTTTATTGATAACAGAAGTAACACTTTGGCCTCTGGGTGCTTTTTCCTTCTATTTCCATTGGTATGGAAATCAGAAGGATAAAGGGAAGTTATTTGTGTTTCCTCCTCAATCAACCCCATAATTATGTCAGATAAAATCAGAGAAGCAGAAAAAGACTTTAGTGACTATCTTGCACCATACCTCAGTTTTAAAGATAAGGAAAGAAACGCTCATTGTATTTAAGTAACCTACAAATAATGGTGAAGAGATGGCTGTTAGCAAGGGGGGAGAACTCTTATGGAATAGACATTTCCATTGATAGCAAAAAGATTCTACCATATATAAAGCATTTTCATGAGCCTGGCATATACTGGAACCTCAATAAAGGAAACTTGATAAATAATTGCTATTAATTTTACTAATTTAATACCACATAGTCATCATTTCCATGATGTGATGACCGTCCGCTCACATGCTATTTTCTTGACCCGACCTCCCAAGTGCCCCATTCTCTTTCTCCAAATTTGTACATATTCTTTGTGGAAGATTGAAACAAAAATTCACTGCACATTCTGTGCAGCTCTTCCAGTCAAGACGTATAGACTATTTCTCAACTCCTCAAATTTGTGGCTATGGGACTTGCTTTGGCCACTGGGACATTAGCAAATACGATGATGTAAGTAGCATCTTGGAAAGCATTGTGCAAAAGGGCTTTGCCATGGGGAGCCCCAGTGCAACACAGCAAAAACTACCTGATACAGAAACTGGTACCTAGAAGTAGCACACTGTGGTAACAAAAACCTAAAACATTCAGCAATGGCTTTGGGACCAGACAGTGGGTGAAAAGCAGTGAGGCAGCATTTAGCAAAAACTGGGAAGATGGCATGCAAAATGTTAGTGGAGGTGGGGAAGGTGATGAGGAAACTGCAGCAGTCAGGGGAAAGACAGCACACATTACGACGTCGCAGCAACACAATGGGCAAAGCCACCGTCTGTGGCAGCACAAAAGATCGAAAATGCACACAGTGAATGTTGGATCCAGCTGCAAAGCTCTCCAGGCAGAAGGCTGAAAATGTCCGTTGAGTGCTTCTAGCTGCATATAAGGTTCTGCAAGGGAGACATGAGCTTAAAACAACAAAAACCCAAGAAAACAGAGTGATCTAATTAGTAAGCATTATGTAGAGAAAACAGAGAAGAGCCAGAATTCATGAGTTTGGAAAATAAAACCGTTTACCTCTTAGTCTCTTCAGCTGGAAGAAAAGATTTTTATACTAAGAAGTGGCTTCAGAGTAAAGACCTTTGTAAAATTTAATGTGGTGCCTAGAAGGCCTTCTCAGCTGGGCAAGAGAAGGGCTCTGAGACTCCCAAAGGTGTTATTACCTCATGGCAGCCTGACACTCAGCCCAAAGTAAACAGAGATGTGTCTTGAAAACAAATGTGGAAGTGGTTTTAGGGGCATGGACTCTATGGGATTCTTGGGAAATCCAGGTTGGTTTTTTTTTTTTTTTTTTAACGTTTATTTTTGAGACAGAACATGAGTGGGGGAGGGTCAGAGAGAGAGAGGGAGACACAGAATCTAAAACAGGCTCCAGGCTCTGCACTGTCAGCACAGAGCCCGATGCGGGCCTCGAACTCACAGACTGTGAGATCATGACCTGAGCCAAAGTCAGACGCTTAACCGACTGAGCCACCCAGGCACCCCATGGGAAACCCAGCTTTTAAAGAGAGTTTTACTGATAAATACAGAAACAAGACAGAGATCATTCAGAGGAAAGAGGCCTCTGGGTGCCTGCTTTTCTATGAGCAGAAAGTAGGCTAAAGAATCTATTTAGAAGCAGAAATAAGCCATTTCTCATGGGAAAAGAGGACTGTTTCAGAAGGTGGAGCCAAGAGCAGGGGAGAAAATAGATATCAGTGAACTAGTCCTGAGAAGCAGAACTGGGTCTTAATCAACCACCCCCTGGCCCAGGAATGGAGGGACCTAGTAACATGGACCCGGATAGAACTGCCGTGGAATTGCGATTGTTGTGTATCCTGTTAATGTGCCTCTGGTTTTGTTTTAATGGATTACGTATTTTGGTTGTCCTTTCCCTATTTCATCATTATAGGTTAGGTGTGTATGGGGAAACATTGAAAGAGCTGTACCTGCAGGGGTCCCATCTGTGTCCAGATTAATGCAGATCATGGATAAGCCTCGACTTAGAAGCTGATGCCATAATATGAGACTTCTGGGAATCCCAGGGTGAAGGGGAGCATAGGAGAAATGTGAACAAACTTTGCCAGAGGCAGACTACACATGATTGTACAAAAAGGGCCACAAATTCTTAGCTGTACTTCTCAGCAAGAAGTTGTGTCTATTTGTCTACCTTTTGTGGACTTGGCCATGAGACTTGCTCTGATCAAGAAGACAGTAGAACGTGGGCGCCTGGGTGGCGCAGTCGGTTAAGCGTCCGACTTCAGCCAGGTCACGATCTCGCGGTCCGTGAGTTCGAGCCCCGCGTCAGGCTCTGGGCTGATGGCTCGGAGCCTGGAGCCTGTTTCCGATTCTGTGTCTCCCTCTCTCTCTGCCCCTCCCCCGTTCATGCTCTGTCTCTCTCTGTCCCAAAAATAAATAAAAAACATTAAAAAAAAAAATTTAAAAAAAAAAAAAAAAAAGAAGACAGTAGAACGTGGCAAAGAGAAAGAATGAAATATGGCCCTTTGTAGCAACGTGGATGGAACTGGAGAGTGTGATGCTAAGTGAAATAAGCCATACAGAGAAAGACAGATACCATATGTTTTCACTCTTATGTGGATCCTGAGAAACTTAACAGAAGACCATGGGGGAGGGGAAGGAAAAAAAATGAGGTTAGAGTGGGAGAAAGCCAAAGCATAAGAGACTCTTAAAAACTGAGAACAAACTGAGGGTTTTTGGGGGGTGGGAGGGAGGGGAGGGTGGGTGATGGGTATTGAGGAGGGCACCTTTTGGGATGAGCACTGGGTGTCATATGGAAACCAATCTGACAATAAATTTCATATATTGAAAAAAAATTAAAAAAATAATAAAAAAAGAAAAAAAGAAAAAAAGAAAGAAAGAAAGAAAGAGGACAGTAGGAATTATGATGCAAACAGAGGCTTGAAGAGCATGGCACACTGGGGCTTGCTCTCTCTTGCTGTGGGGAACATGGAAGCTGCCACATGGAGGCTCAGGCCAGCCTCCTAGAGGATGAGGACCACGTGGAGAGAGAGGCAGCCCCCAGCTCACACACCAGTGCCTCTATATGACTGAGCTCAGGTGACCCGAGTGAGAGAAACACCCAGTACTTCTCTCTGCCACACAGTGCTGTGGAAGCCTTATATGAATTATCTCATCTAATCCTATGACTATAAGAAATCACAGTATGATTTGGGGGGGGGGGGTGGTTCGTCATACTGACAAACCATCTCTTTCTTTTCACGTCAGACAGGTAATGTGCTGACGTCGTAACAAGGTTTAAGGGTGGCGCATGTCACAAAACAGCGTGAGCACCCAATCATCATGCTTATGACCTACAAGAGGATCTCGAACCACCTCTCCTCTAAAGAGAACCTAAGAGAATGACATGAATCCTGGATAAATCATAATTTTTAAAAAGCAAATGTTCAGGCATTAAAATGAAAGTTTGGGGGTGCCTGGGTGGCTCAGTTGGTTAAGCGTCCGACTTCGGCTCAGGTCATGATCTCACAGTGAGTTCGAGCTCTGCATCTGGCTCTGTGCAGACAGCTCGGAGCCTGGAGCCTGCTTTGGATTCTGTGTCTCCCTCTCTCTCTGCCCCTTCCCTGCTCATGCTCTGTCTCTCTCTGTCTCAAAAATAAATAAACATTAAACAAAAAGTTAAAAATAAAATAAAATAAAATAAAATAAAATAAAATAAAATAAAATAAAATAAAATAAAATAAAATAAAATAAATTGAAAGTTTGTTGCTCTGAGTTTTAAAACACAAACATAAGTAACATGGACCAACGGACTGTCCTGATGGTGTATGTCCCCTACTTGGTGATCGTGGCTCCCTTGCCTACTTGGATTTTAATGCAGTGCACATTTACAATATTCTGTTCATATTGTACACAGACATTAATATAAAGCATACCCAGAAAGGAGCATGTGTCTCTTACCATGTCTGAGGACAGCCTTTCTTTCCTTTTGAAGACTGTGGTCATAATCATAGTAAAGAGAGAGAGAAAAAAAAAGATGCTAAAAAAAGGTTATCTCACACACAAGCAGCCTCTGCAAGAAAGGGCCTGCAGAAACCTTTTAGTAATGAAGGGTGCTAAGTAGGAGTTCTTGAACAGTGGGGGTAGGACAGTGCAAAGAGACCAGGCACTTTTAACCTTGGCTGAGTTTCAGTCTGATAAGAGATTCTGAGAACTTGAAGAGCCAGTTCTGAAATGGAGGTAGATGGTTTCAAGTGTATCACAAGTCTGCCATTCAGATTGCCAAAATAAAGAACACTGGGCAGACAAAGTGCGCCTTCCAAACATGACTTTACTGCCATTTCCCACACCTTCCTTTGTCATCTGGGACCGGAGACGTTTCTGGCTATCATGCTACAAAGAATAAAAATTAGTGCGATGTGATCGAGGTTTCTAAGGAGCATCAGAAACTGGTGACGACCCTATTAATCTCTCAGCGTGTTAAAGGCAATCAGTTTATTTCTTTTCAGAGTTGTAGAATCTGCTCCGAATTCCACAGACACTCCGGGAAATGTAGGAGACTGGCAATCCGCCCCTGGGTCTAGCCTGGACTGCCTCACTGCCTTAAGGATTCCCAGAAGTGAGAGAGGGCAACACCTAATAGATGAGTGCTTTTCAAACCTCCGCTTATGTCACATTTCTTCTCTCCACCTTATCTTCCCCAGGTAGAAATATCTTCTGCATGGGATGGTGGACAGAATTAAATGAGACAATCCACAGAAAGCTCTTCAAAGAGTGCCAGGTCTAGTAAGCTCTCTGCATACGCTACTTGCTATTGTCTCTTCTGTGATTTTTAATTCACTCAAAAACCCAAAGGATGTTCAGCAACCATTAGTATAAACAGTGCATTTACTGATACACTATCAATAGTTTATTACCCGTCTCGCCTACAGTCATAAGTAAACATTAATATCTGTGCATTACTGTGTTATTTGGGGTTTTAAATAATTTTTGTTCCAATTCTTTCACTGTGAAATCTCTTTTTTCTGAGTATGAAAGCAACACATGCTCTTTCTTTTAAAGAAGGAGGAGGAAGAGAAGTCAAATGATGCAGAATGTAAATTTAAAAATTCATACCCTCTAATGCTACTATATGTAACTCTATAAAATAACCAGGGATAAGTCTAAAACATTTTCTTCCAGACTCTTCTCTATTTATAGAGTTGTGAATACTTAAGATGCAGGCTTCAGAACTGACCCTGACCCTGTGACATACGCAATGGCTTCTTGCTAAACCATAGGAGTACCTGGGGTTTCTTCCCACCTGGGGCCTCCCTCAGGGATACAGGCCCACAGGCAGGTCCTGCTGTACTCTGTACCACCACCACTTCTGTGCAGGTGAAATCAGGAACAATGAAGACAACTTGGAAAGGGGAAGGAAGTTCTAAAAAGAAAGAATCCTCCTGTTTTGCTTTCACATTTAAGAGTCTCAAAATGGTTTCCCCAATGTCACATACCCCAGAGATTGTGAAAGAGTCTAGAGGTGACTAAGTCAGTCTGAGGACTGACATCTTCAAGATTTAGTGTTTATAAAGTCAGTGACCAGGTTTTCTTTTGGGAGCAGATTACCAATTAAAAAATTTTTTTCATGTATTTATTTGTTTATTTATTTTGAGAGAGAGAGACACACACACACAGCATGACCAGGGGAGGGGCAGAATCACAGCGGGAGACACAGATCTGAAGCAGGCTCCAGGCTCTGAGCTGTCAACACAGAGCCTGACACGGGGCTCAAACTCGTGAATCGGGAGATGATGAGTTGAGCCAAAGTTGGACGCTTAACCGACTGAGCCACCCAGGTGTTCCAGATTAACAATTTTAATTCAGTAAACATCCATCGAACATCTGCCTCATGTATGTCTCAGAAAGGTAAGCCCTATTCCCCACCCCACTAGTAAAATTTTGTTCTTAGTAGTGGTGGGCTTCGTTTTGCCTTTCAGTTGGATACAGGAACATGTAGGGAAAAGTCTGGCTCCTCAGCTCACTGATATGAGTCCTGACGGCAAATGTGGTGTGGGAGAGAGGGTAGTCCGCCAACTGTCAGAGGACTTATGCCAACTTCCATCCCCAGCTGTATAAAGTTGAGCAAAACATCTCATGACTCCCAGTGTTAGGTTCCTCACCTATAAAATGGTTATGACACTACCTGCCTCATAAGGGTCTTTGTGGGGGGAGGCGATCATTAAATGATGTAAATAATACATGCAAAATCACTCTATAAATTTTAAACTATTTTACAAACATGGTATTAGACATTATTATTTTGCACCATTGCCATGCATAGTTTATTTCACCAGATTATGTATTCAAAATACTATAAGTACTACTCCTTAGAAAACATATACAGATCATGTGATCTAAAACTATCCTATAAAACCACACACAACTATTCTATCACCAGTTTCTGTATTATTCTGATTACTCAGGAGATAGAATATTAATGCCTAATTTTACTCAGAACCACAAGAAAGAATGAATTAGATGTTTTTCTTTTTTATTTTTAATATTTATTTTTGAGAGAGAGAGAGAGGCAGAGCACAAGCAAGGGAGGGACAGAGAGAGCAAGGGATCCAAGCAGGCTCCTGGCTCTGAGCTGTCAGCACAGTGCCTGACCTGGGGCTCGAACTCACAGACTGAGAGATCATGACCTGAGCCGAAGTCAGACGCTTAACCAACTGAGCCACCCAGGCACCCCAGATGTTCTTCATTCACTGTATGAAGGAGGGCCAAGGAACAAACTCATTTACAATGAAAATTTTTATTTCATGGTGAGTATCTTACATTTTGCCTATCAAAGAAGACAAACAGCGGCTCCTTGTAAAACAAAACTAACAAAATAAAAAGCAGGATCTGATCAAATTTCTTACACATTTACCCCAATATAAACTCTTCCACAAAAAAGCCATGCTGCTTATTGCTATGTAGAATCAACAGCTAAAGGTGTTGACCTTTTAATATTAACAGAATTTAAAATTTCCCTTATTTCAGAGCTTCTATTTTGGATAAAAGGAAAGTTGAATCTTTACAGTGATATTGGTAACAGTCATAATTGGAATCAAGAGATAAACTCCTTCCTGTCCAAAATTGCAGAAAATTCTATACTGAAGAATAACTGGATCTATTCTCCTATGCACAGACTGTCAATACCCGCGTAGAATAATTTCAACAACCATAAAATGCATAGAATTTTAAATATCCTAACTTTCTGTTGAGCATTCATGATAATTCGATTTTAACATTATAATAAAATATCTCAATCTTATTAGCTAAAATACATACATCAGCATACAAATGATGGCACTAACGTTAGGCTTATTTTATTTGTGTGAAACAAGTCGGGCATCCTGTTAGCTAGCTTTTAAGTAACATTCATAAAATAGGCTATGATTGCTGTTCTTGTGCACATCAATCAAGACACGTGAGTTTGCATGGGCTACTGTGACAGACTTACACGTTTCTTCAACAAGTGTTTAGTGAGCACCTACTATGTGCCAGGCAATATGAGAGGACAAGGTTAGCCCAATGAGCAAAAGAGATGTGGTCCCCCTTCCTTAAAAGTATTTTATAAGATAAGCAACAACGGCAACAAAAAAAGCTTATGGAAAGCACTTTTAAAGAAAGACATGAAAATCCAGACATGTGAAATAGACCCCTGAAATATTTAAAGCTGAAACCAAAACTGACTTAGGCAACTTCCTGATTTTTGACACATTTAAAGACAGGACTATGAAGATAATAAGGGAGACACGTCTTCAGTTTTCTGTGCAATGACAAAAATTTTCTTAGTTTCAATACTGGGTGTCAACTATGACACAGAGATATAATAGCTGTGTATTTAAAAGAGGTTGCAAAGTCAAATAGACCTGCACTGGACTCCCAGCTCTAAGCAAATTGGAATAGCACCACCCATCTCAAGGAGTACTCTGTAAGATGCCTGACACACAGTGAGTGAATTCTCAACCAAGGCAATGCTTAGGCTTTTACTCCTGCTGGGGAACATACATGCTTTCCGTGAACATCAATAGTAAAATTTGTAGATGAGAACTGAGATGTTTGCTTTTAACTTACTGCGGCCTAAAGAAACTACACTATGGCCATTTTATCCTGTCCTCCTTCTAGACATGCTCTCCAATCAGAGATGACCCTTGCCCCTCCCCATCCCCTATGCAAATCCAAACTTGCCCACTTAAACAGCCCAGTCTTATGTTCCAGTCTCTATTTTTTAAGGCAAAGGTAGCTATTTTGATGAATATATCTGCTAAGTGCTTTTAGCTTAATCTACCATTTATTCCAGAAAACACATTTCTATTTTCAAAGATGACCCCTACATTCTGGACAAAATGGCAAAGTAAACATTATTTCTGCTCCTTTCCAAAATCCTACCCAAAGAAATTACACACAGGCATACACTGACAAGGAAAAAGATCAGAGAGAACAGAGCAACAATAAAATTCTGGAAATTATAAAGCAAGTGGACAAGGGATTACTAACCTAGCAAGGAGTTAAAACATTGAATCTTAAACTAACAGTAGAGAATGCCAAGAAACAACCTAAATTACACCATTTGATAAATACCCAGGAATCAGAATTAAAGCCTGAGTACCTATGAAAAAGGAGGTGATGGTGGGGGCTAAAAACAGAGTTTGGTTAAAGCCTTTTTAAGAAGGGAGAGGACCTATCATCCTTTGTCCTTCCTTAGCAGGTCATTAGACAGGCTAGACTCTGACTCTATACCAGGTGAGAGGTACTTTATCTGTAAAGAGGAGGATGAGATTAATGTTTTTATATGGAATGTGGACCTCCAAGTCCTCTTCCTTCACCTACTGTCCAGCACACGGACCCATATCATAGGCAGGAGGATGAAAAACCTTTTTCCATAAAGTACAAAAGAAGAAACAGGAGCGCCTGGGTGACTCAGTCAGTTAAGCATCTGACTCTTGATTTTGGCTCAGGTCATGATCTCATGGTCATGAGTTCAAGCCCTATGTCGGGCTTCACACTGAGGGTGGAGCCTCCTTGGGGCTCTCTCTCTCTTTCTCTCTGTCTCTGTCTCTGTCTCTGCCCCTCTCCCCACTGCCTGAAAAAATAAACAAACATTTTTTAAAAAAGAAGAAAGAAAGAGGTGAAAAACAATTTAAAAAAGGAATTTGGAAGTCCAGTACTTTAAATTCAAATTCTGAATAACAGAAATTTCAGAGAGAAGACATCATACTGTGGTGGTCGGGGATAGGGGTAATAGAAACAGATCACCTACAAAGTATCTAAGGTCAAAAAAGCTTTGGACTTCTAAACAGCAACGCTGGAAACTAAAAAATAATGGAACAGTACCTTTAAACTTTTGGGGAAAATGTATTTTCAACCCATAATTCTATACTCAAGCCAAATCATCAATCAAATATGAGGTAGAATAAAGGCATTTTTTTGGATATACAAAGTCTTAAAAAAATATTTCCTATAATCTTTCTCAGAAAGAGACAGGGAAATGCCTTACAACAAAACAAGGAAGTCAAGCGAAAAAGATACAGACTCTAGAATCCTAACCTGAAATTCAACAGAGGAGAGAGGCAGAGAGCACCCCCGGATAACAGCAAAGGGAAATTCTGTGATGACAGCTGTGCACTGGACTGGGAGGCCATCTGTCTAGACTAGGTATAGTAGGCTATAGGAGAGATTTCTTCAGAAACATGAAACTCAGAATTCCTGATGGGTCCAAATTTCTTGGGAGGAGATTTAGACAATTTGGGATTGAATAGGTTGTAAGTATAAATTAAACTAACAACCCCAAACAATTATGTAGTTATAGGAGAGTAATCCTGATATAAAACATGGATCTGCTGTAATTGGTATTTCCATAACCACAAGCATATAATCGTTACATATTGATGTAACTCAAATTAGGATTCAGCTGTACTGGGAGGATGAATACAGTTCTTGAAGGAACAAGAGTGGTGCCTGTCTCTGGCAGCAAGGGCTGAAAATGAGCTAAATCATCACCTTCTGCACAAGGAAATCAATAGATGATGCCCAAAATGGAAAAATCAAGAAATAGTAATAGAAGCATATTATTTAGAGATACAAATATAAACACCAAAAGAATAAGTAAACGTAGTTGAAAGTGGTTCCCTTTGGGGAGAGGGAAATAAATGAAATAGAAAGGGACAGACTTTTTTTTTTTTTATCAGACTTTCATTTTTCATTACTCTTCAATTATGTGTGCATGTTTGATACAATTCAAAACTAGAGAAAGGAAAGAAGGAAGGAAGGAAGGAAGGAAGGAAGGAAGGAAGGAAGGAAGGAAGGAAGGAAAGCAAGCAGGAAAAAAGAACGCTATAGGCTTTCTGGAAATCCAAAACACCACCTACAGGGCAATGCTGTGAATTCTGGCAGCAGGTAACCAGGAGCTCTCCATCCTGCCTGCGCACTTCTTTCTCCCTGTCTTTCTCACATAACCACCTCTTTACAGATTCCACTTGAGAATGAGCACTTAGACACAGGTATTAGTGGAATCTGGAATTCCCCCCAAGTTAATTTTTTGATTGCACTAAATCCAAAATTCTGACCAAAGTTTAAAAAAAATTCTAAAAAATAAAGTGATCCTTAAATAAAGTTCAAATAAAGTTCAAATTTTAATAAATTGAAAAGAATATAGCACTGGTAAAAAGAGGAAAGCTCTTGCTGATATTACCACTTGCATAAGACCATAGTTAAAAGCATAATAATTTTGCAAACATAAAAATTAGATTAATGGACATGAATACAACACTAAGAAATAGACCAATTTTACACAAAATCTTAGTATATGGAAAGAAGCCATCAAGAAGTAATAGTGGAGGAAAAAAAATAAGCAACTAGGCTGGTATAATTGACTAGTAAGAATTGATTCCTCTCTTAATTGGGTGATGGTCATTGAGGAGAGCACTTGTTGGGATGAGCACTGGGTGTTATATGTAAGCCAACTTGACAATAAATTATATTCATACAAAAAAAGAATTTATTCCTCTCTAAAACTTACTGGAGACCCTACGATACACCTTAGGGACATTAAAGAATTAAAAATGCAAAATCAATAACAGAAACACTAACAGAAAGTGAAGTTGAATATCAGTACTCTGGGAAAATGATAATTTTCTTTTTTTTTTTAATTTCCTTTTTTTAAGTTTATTTTATTTATTTATTTTGAGAGAGAGAGGGAGAGAGCAGAGAGAACATACATGCAAGGGAGAGGCAGAGAGAGAGAGACAGAGAGACAGAGAGAGAGAGAGAGAGAATCCCAAGCAGGTTCTGCACTGTCAGCACAGAGACTGACTCGAAGCTCAGTCTCACAAATTGTGAGATCATGGCCTGAGCCCAAATCAAGAGTCGGATGCTCAACCGACTGAGCCACCCAGGCGCCCTGAAAATGATAACTTTCCATGAGATGTGAGGCTATGGAAGAAATCTCAGAGAAAAAGATAACCAAATTTGACTAAATAAAATGTGAAATCTCTCTGCAACAAAAAGGAGTAACAAATACTAAGGACTAAAGCAAGAGATTGGAAGAAAATGTTTGCACAAAACATAACAGACATTGTGTAGGTACTCGGTATTGTATGCAGAGACACCCCAACGGGTAAAATAACATGGCAATAAATTATCGAGTAAAGTATATAGAAAGACATTTCACAGGACATAAAATATTCTCAATAAAAATATGAAATATTTATTATCTGCTATTTGGAAAATATATGCAAATTAAAAATAATACATTAGACTTATTAATTTAGCCAGAAATGAGTGGGAAAATCAGAATATAAGATGTATCTATGCTTTAGCTACTAGGACTAGATGGAAAGAATACAAATGAAAAAACATATTGTGTACGTGGATGGCCCTAGCAGGCAGTATATTAAGCGAAATAAGTCAAACACAGACAGACAAATACCACACGATTTCACTTGCATGTGGAATCTAGAAAACCAAACAGATGAAAAAACAAAAACAAAACAGAAACATACTCATAAATACAGAGAGCAAACTGGTGGTGCCAGAAGCATGGGAGGTGCTGGGATGGAAGAAGTAGGTGAAGGGGATTAAGATCTACAAACTTCTAGTTATGAAATAAATAAGCCACAGGAATGTAAAGGACAGCATAGAGGATGGAGTCAATAACACTGTAATAACATTGTACAGTGACAGATGGTAACTACACTTATTGTGGTGAGCATTGTAATGTATATAAATGTCAAGTCACTATGTTGCACACCTGAAACGAATATGATATTTCATGTACTATGGTTCAATTAAAAATAAAAATTTAAAAACCCTTATGCTGTGCTCACGCTGTTATCCGTGGTATGTATAGGTATCTAGATATCAACAAAAAGGAGAAAATGTCTATAGCACTCGAAGTTTCGGCAAAGGGCAATTAATAACTTGACAAATTTTCCAACTAAACAACAACAAATATACACCGACAGGATGGAATGTTCCTCTTTTCAGATGAGTTGACACTATTATAATTTTGATTCTTTAGGGAACAAGTTGTAAAGAGTTTCATCTTCTAGAGTTCTCCATTTTCTAAAGGAGAAAATATTTCATTTCACCACCCTAACCTTTTATTTAAAAATTCCAATTCTTAAGGAAAATATCAAAGTTGAACAAATTTACAGTTAACAAAGTATTCCACAAAATTCATAGTGGCCTAACTTATAACCTATACTTCAGCAATAAACTAAGTTTGAACTATACAAAATAGAAGCAAAAGAACAAATGTCAAGAATTATTTCCAACCATTCAGACACTCCCTATATATAATATTCACTGTAAAAGCAAGACAAAAAATTAGAACATAAATTAAGTCATACTTGAAATAAACCAAGGAACATGCCAAGGCATGGGAAGAAAGACGTAAGAAAACATGGTAAATGGTCATCACAGGACATCGCATGCCGTCAGAGTCATATTTTGAGCCTGAATTATGTTGTCACTTGCACAATGATTTTTAATTCTGATCAATGTTATTCTAAAATGTTGGATGGTGTAGACATGTGTTTAAGTTGACTTAGGTGAGACCCAGCAGAACATTCTATACTTTTGTCTACATCTAGTAAGTGCTGCTTCATGATGACTTAATCCTC
Source organism: Neofelis nebulosa (assembly GCF_028018385.1). Lineage (NCBI taxonomy): Eukaryota > Metazoa > Chordata > Mammalia > Carnivora > Felidae > Neofelis > Neofelis nebulosa. Next base: position 133,653,714 of record NC_080787.1, on the reverse strand, counting down.
CCCTCCCTGCCATCAGTCAACTGACTGGCATTTTTAGTACTTAAAGTAGACATTCACAAGATAAATATGCCTGTGTTAGCCCTTGGTGTCTTTGCTTTGCGATGTCAGGTTAAACAAGAAATATGTTCTCAACAGAGAACCAATCTGGTTACTTTCTCAACCCAAGGATCCCCTCTTAACTCAGATACCACATTCAAGGTTGTTTATTAAATGTAATTAATGTAAATAAATTATAAAGAAGAGCTGCAGGAGATTCAAAGATTGAAAAATCCAGAAATCACAATCCCTGCCCTCAACTAAGTCTGTAAGTTATGGGGAAAAACAAGCAGGTACAGAAATAATACAAGGGAAAGAACGGGCCAGAAAAAGACAGAAGAGCCCAGTAGGAGCTGCCACACCAGGCAGAGGCCACGTACTACAAAAACCACTGCTGCAGGAAGAAGAGAAGAACAGACACTGACCACTGAGCAAATGTGCCTCAAACTGGGTCTGTAACAGAACCCAAGGCAAATCTGTCAAGCACCCTCCTGGGCCAGAATCCTCAGATTCTTAAAATTAACTTTTAAAAAGTTGTGATATAAAGCTCATGATTTTCAGAGCCCTAAATTTATCTTCTTTTACTACATATTAAAATATTAATTAACTTTGGGCAATGGCACATCGAATGAAATGCAAACCGACTTCCTTCTCTGTTCTTTGCTATCTATTTTAGTCATTAAATGAAGGAGTGATTTTCTTGATCTCTCTTCGTCAACACGTGTGCTTACACACTGGACAGGCAGAAAGACACAGACACACGCGCGCGCGCACACACACACACACACACACACACACACACACGTGAAGGATCGGCCGATTTTGAATTAGACAGACCGAAAGATTTTCCTTTGTTAAAAAGAGGTCCTTTGTCTTATCACCAAAGCCAGCCTCATAGCTCCTATTCTTGTATGTTTCACAAGAATGGGAAACTCTCTGACCTTAGACTAAGCTGGAGGACTGATTCTATGATCTCACACTTTGTGGCACTTCCTCTTTCCTGATATTTATTGTATTCTATTGTTAATTGTTTTACTGTCTATCCTGTCTGCTCGCCCATAAGTTCCAGGGGGTCAGGGGCTATACCTGCTGTGTTTGCCATGTACCCCGAAGCGCCCAGCATATAGCATCATATTGTCCTAGGAATTTATCAGACTCTTCTTTAGGCGACTAATACTTCCTGCAATGACCGGACTCAGAATCAGTAGGTTTAAAAGTGCTTTTCCCTTTGAAGAACGATAATTATTCCCAATTTCAATGAATAAGATAATATATTTTCCTGTTCATAGTTCTCTCTCTCTCATCCTTTTGTATGGTCATTTAATTAAAAAAAAATTTTTTTTAAGAGAGCATGTGTGCATGCCCATGCAAGAGTGGGAGAGGGGCAGAGGGAGCAGAGGGATTGAGAGAGAGAGAATCTTTTTTCCTTTTTAATTTTATAAATGTTTATTTATTTTTGAGAGACAGAGAGAAACAGAACATGAGCAGGGAGGGACAGAAAGAGAGGGAGACACAGAATGCCAAGCAGGCTCCAGGCTCTGAGCTGTCAGCACAGAGCCCAATGGGGGGCTTGAGCCCATGAATCATGAAATCATAACCTGAGCCAGTCAGACACTTAACCAACTGAGTCATCCAGGCACCGAGAGAGAGAGAAAGAGAGAGAGAGAGAATCTTAGGCAGGCTCCATGCTCAGCACAGAGTCCAATGTGGGGCTTGATTCCACAACCCTGGGATCATGACCTGCGCCGAAATCAACAGTCAGATGCTCAATGGGCTGAGCCACCCAGGTGCCCCTGTATGGTCATTTAAAGTTAGCAGACAGTACCTCAAAGCTTTATCTGACATAAAACTTCTTGGAACCTTCTTATTCTCCTAGAAAGTTTTCTGATTCCTATAAAATCACTGATTTCCCCCCTGTGACTATTCAAGGAATTTGGCATCTCTCGCCCAGCTACTAAAAGGCCAAGTCAGAATCATCACTCTCTTTCCAGCAATCTGGGGCAGATGCCAGCCAAAGAATTTGGGGCAGGCTCTCTTGGCCACACCAGCATTTTGCTATGAAAGATTAGGGGTGAGTGTCATTATATGAAGCCTGCCAGGCGGTCCCCTGGTTTTCATTAACTTCTTGCTAATTTGAAAAATCTCAATAGGCTTGGTCACCAGCAAAAGCATAAGAGTTTGGGTCTATGGTTCTCAAACTATAACATGTATAAAAATCAGGTGGGGGAGTTTTTTGAAAATATCAATTCATAGGCTCCACTCTCAAATATTCTGTTCCAATAGATATCAAATGTGAGCCTGGACTCTCTGTTTTTCTATTTTGTTGTTTGGTTGGCGGGGGCGGGGATTTGTTTTTAGAGATCCCAGGTAATTCTGGTGATTATAATCTACAGGCTACATGTTGAGAGTCACTGGACTGTTCTGGGGTTTTTCAAAGGCATAGAAAAATGAGAAAGGGAAGAAGGGAGAAAAAAGAGAGAAAACGTAGCTTAATATCCATTCAACAATGTTACAGCCCTGAATTACAGCAAAGACTAGCATGCATTCCACTTCTGTTCTGGGTCCAGACAGATAAGGGCTTCCCGTTAGCTGTGGCGTCAGAGGTTACTTCTCTACCAGGTACCACCACTCCGCCCATCCTGGCCCTCCTTCACCAGTTTCCTAACCTTCCTGGGAGTAAGGCTACTTTACCTTCCTGCTGCCCGGTCAGCCATTCTAAATCTTTAAGGGCCTTGGAAAAAATGCCAACTTTCTGGGCTCCACTCAGCAGGGCAACCGTCTGGGCCAGAAAGACACGAGCGAGGCCCTTGCAGAGAAAAACATTCCCTTCTGTACAACAGTTGTGGATGATGTGAGACTCTGATCCCTTTAGGACCAAGGCCCTCATTCTCCCAGTTGCCAGAAATGTTGACTACCGAAGGCTCACAGCTCTAGGAACTGCCCTTGACTGAAGGAAAGCTGCTCGCTCCAAGACGGCACCTTCTGCCTGGTGTGGCCTGCAACCAATGACCTGTTTAGGCAGGGCATTCAGATGACCAGCTCGTGTGCTGGCAGAGCAATTCTGAAGGGCCATTCCAGCTCCAAGGCTGGGCCCACCACTGTACCTGCACTGCGGTTCAGTTCCTCCCTCTGCATAATCCTGCTGCTCTCCCTCCCTGACAAGTGCTGTTCCCACAGCACCTCTCAATAAACCCCCTGTACGCAAATCTCACAGTCTATTTTCAGGAAACTTAAACTAAGAGAGTGAAGTTGCCTTTTTCAGTCAGGTAGCGACAGCACAGGGGAGTGGGCATCTGTACCTTACTTCTAGAGAAATCGGGTGGTCACTTAATTTCTCCAAGAGTGTCCCTCCTCATGTATAGACCTCAAATACAGATAACAACAATAATACTTTTTGCCAGGCTTTTATGAGAAGGAAAAGAGGAAATATATATGAGAGTATTTTGTAACTAATGAAGAGCTGTATAGTATTATCAGCTAGGCCCTGGTTTACCATGCAGTAATCAGGGAAGGCAGGAGGGATTTACCAACATGATATGATTCAGCTTACACACTGTGTCCTACTTTCTCAAATCAACAGATCTGTGTCACTAATCAATACACCTGGGCACATAATATAAAAAAATTAGAAGTAAAACCAGGTGACACATGCGTTGCTGCAATCCTGAAACTGAAACAGTAGACAGAATAATACTTGTTTACTCTGTTTCCATATGAAAATAGCAACAGAGCAATTTCCACTACTCTCTAAAGTCGGAATTCACATTTTTGCCCAATAAGTTACACAATGAGTAATGGAATATCACTTTACATCCTGGAGCAGAGAAACAAGTAAAACAGCTGGGTATACAAAAGGAGGAAGACTTTTCCAGGCAACTTAGTATTTTCTGCATTACCTGGATACTGTAGCCACTGAAAAGAAACAACAAAACAAAACAGTACACAAATCAAGTTGAAAACATTGAGTTAGCTCAAGGAGGATAACAAGAAATTACCAATTCTAAAACTATGCTTTATGTTAGAAGTTACCAAATTATTGAACGTTACCAAGAACTTACATGAGATATACAAATAACGTCTAGTATTTACAGATGTAGACGGCGTGGTTAACAAATGACTTCATCTGACAGATGGTTTTATTATCAGCAAAAGTCACGGAATGGTTAAAACTGGAAGGAAGCTGACAGACCTATGAAAGCCCCCAGCCCCAGTGATTCTCTGCTTGCAGAGAAACCACAATCAAAATGAAGAAGCAAGACAGACCCACGTAAAATACTAACCCAAACTCTTCCCTTTCTTATTATTTGAGCACTGAATGAATTACAGACAGGTATACAGGGATTCAGACCAAGGGGTAAACAGGTGGGCTAGATCAATCCAGAAGGCTTCATGTCAGTCTCATATAATGAGAAGCTATAAATACCTTGATTTCCTGTTAAATCTGAAGAAATGCTGAATGAAACATTTCCTTCATGAATGGAGAAAATATTTTAGAACTTCAAACTTAGAGAGGAGTTTGCTGATTCTGTTTAGGTAGAATAATAATTCAGTGTTTACAATCTTTAAATAGTCCAAAGTGAGGCTTGTGAGGAACAGATAATTAGACCTTGATTCCTGAACAAAAATCATAGTCTTAATCCAACTCGTGAAACAATGAGAATGGTGAAGAGCTGAGGCCAGGTTTTGAGGGGAAGGAGGGAGTTGGGGTTGTTTATCAAAAACACCCTTATCAAGACCAAAGGAATCTACCTGAATGCTGAAAACAGAAAACAAGCCCTGTGGGGCACTTGGTGGGTCAGGCGGTTAAGTGTCCAACTTTGGCTCAGGTCATGATCTCACAGTTTGTAAGTTCGGGCCCCACGTAGGGCTCTGTGCTAGCAGCTAGAAGCCTGGAGTCTGCTTCGGATTCTGTGTCTCCTTCTCTCTGCCCCTCCCCTACCTGTGCTCTGTCTCTCTCTCTCAAAAATTAATAAACATTAAAAATAAAAAGAAAGAAAACAGGCCCTAATCCCTAGAAGTATGAGCCATTTTGCTCAGTTAAAGTCAAGAGGACAGGGACACTGCCGGCCAGCTTCACTTAATAAGGTTCTGGAAGTTAGAGACAAGAGGGGCAGGTAAGCTTCAGGGTGAAACCAGAACAAAACAGGCCCTAGAAGGCAGACCACAAAACAGGAGTGTAAGACTTGAGTTATGCACCTGCCTGAATTTGTTAGTAATTCTTGTACCATTGGACCCTGCTCTGTAGATTAATATCCCCAGGTCAGCCTTTCTATTTCCCCTTTCTATTTCAGCCTTTCTAGTATCCCCAGAGGAATACTACAGATTTTAGCAACAGATCATTGACTGCCTCTAAGAAACACAAAGCGGTGAACATTCAGTGTCTAGGGAGAGTAGTAACCAAGGCAGCTCTGAAGACGTAGTTGTGGAAGCTCTGGGAACTTTCAGCGAGAGTGAGTCTTCATAAAAGTGTTTTAATTCCCAGGAGAAATTGTCTGATTATTCTAGGTCTATTCCTAGATCAACCAGGTATTCCTTGGGGTGAACCAAGGGGGAGGGGTGCCATGCAGCACAACAGAGCCTCTGAGGGCCCATCTTATATATCGGGCTAACCCTGAATGAGGAACAATTGTTGGCGTCAAGACAGTGACTCCAGTTTGAGTTTGCCACAGTGTCTGAGACTTCATTCATTCACTCATTCATTCATTCATTCATTCTTGGAGATACCATAGCAAAGCAGTGTGGTTCAGAATGTAAGTTCTGGAGCTAAGCGCTTGGGATCAATTCCTACCTCTATCAATTACTAACATTACACTTCATTCACCTGTCAAAAGCAGTCAATTATAGCACCCATCTCACAGGATTTCAGTGAGGAGGAAAAGACCGAGTTCATATAATGAGCCTAGAATTGTGCCTGGCACCGATAAACATTTTAGCTATTGTTGTTGTTGTTGTTGTTGTTGTTAATTCATTCATTCAAAAACTTAATGAGCACTGATTATGTGCCAAGCACTGAATGAGGCCCTCATTTAGCACACCTAGTCTTTCACTTACATCCCACTCCTAGTCATTAACTAGGAATGTAGGAGTCATCCTAAACTCCTTCCTCTCACTGCCCACCTCTAAAGATGTAGCCAAGTTCTGCCTATTAAACACGTCAGCTCCTTCCCTCTTTTCCACTCCTCACCATCACTGCCTGACTCAAGCCTTCTCCAATTTCTCTTCTCAAATATTATAGTAATCTCCTGTGTGTCCCCTAAGGCTAGAGTTGTGTTCATCCAATCTGTTCTCCATCTTGATTCTAAACTGTCTTTCCAAAACACGTATCTGACGATATCATTCACCTGCTGAAGTCTTCCATAGGATAAAGTCACAGGTCCAACATGGCACATGGGCCTTTGTGATGCGGCCCAATCTGTCTCCCCAGCTCTCACCCCGTGCCCACACTGACCAGGCTGCTGTTCCCTGACAACACAATGTTGATCCTTCTGCTGGGCTGACTATCCCTCCCTCCTCCTGAAAACTCCCCTTTTACATTAAGGCTCATTATTCAATTAATAAATACTTCCTAACACCTGCCACGAGTAATGCCTGTACCAAGGCCAGGGAGTACAGTGATGAAGAACACACTCAACCCTTTCTTCCCCATAGATAAAGTAACTTTGAGGCCCTCAAGAGAGAAAAGAAATATGGAAATTAGAGTTATCTCAAATTTAGTATTGTTTCCCTCACTAGCTGCATACCTCACAGAATTGTAGAAATTGAACAGATTTTGGCATCAAGTCCAAAAGTACCTCGAGATTTCAGTCTCAACAGTAAACTGTCACACAGTGGGTTAGTCCTTTTGACTTGTGCGGCGATAGTGTGTTAGAAAAGATTGATTTGAACTATAAGAAACAATGATCAGTAGGTTGCTTCAATATGGTGTTATAAAATTATAAGCCATTAATTAGCTACTCTGTTTTTACTTAAAAAATTTTTTTTAACGTTTATTTTTGAGATATAGAAACAGAGCGTGAGCAGGGGAGGGGCAGAGAGAGAGGGAGACACAGAATCCAAAGCAGGCTCCAGGCCTCTAAGCTGTCAACACAGAGCTGACATGGGGCTCAAACCCACAAACTGTGAGATCATGACCTGAGCCAAAGTTGGATGCTTAACCAACTCAGCCACCTAGGCACCCCACTACTTTATTTTTAAAAGGTGAGTAAATTATAAGTACCTGTGATTGTCTAGGGGTAATACCAGGCTGGGTTTCTTTTTACCCACGAAATAATATGAAATATGGTTATCAAACACTTTAAAAATCATGCCTTTCCAGTTAATACATTTTTAAATCATTCACTGAATGAAATGCTTACTGAATAACCACAACAGGCTGTCGACAAAAGAGGTGATTAAATTTAAAACTTTACTCATTCTTTCAGCAATGAGGAAACATCAAAAATCTGTTCATTCAAAATCTCAGATCTGCACAAACACCAGTAGTATTGGGACAGAAGCTCTACTGTGGGCATAGATTGGTCATAGCTCCCATCTCCCTCGTTGGCTCTTCCAACCTTCCACACTAGTCTTTATGGCCCTTTTCAGCAACATCCTGTCGTATTCACAATTACATAACCAGAGCTCTGTGAAGACTGTGGCACAAAGAAGGTGCCTGATAACTGTTTGTTGCACTGACCTCAGCTCAACTCGCCTCCAACAGAGATGCTGTCCTCTTCTCCACTAAGCATGGAGACAGTACAGTTCCTTCCCAAGAGCAATGGGACCTCTCAGCTTACATATTTTAATTTCTCAGCTCCAACTGGTATCCACCGTCTTCAAAAATGTTCACGTGGCACTAACTTACTAAAGACAAACTGTCCAAATTATTTGGATCCAGAGAGTGACATTCAATCACTTTGTATAATGGCATATTTCTACCATACCATACCATTGAAAGTATTAACATACAGTTATTGAATAATGAACTTCATTTTCTCTTGGGCCTCTGTGGCAAAGCACATGATTTCAATGGTTATCTGACATCAGCCTAGTGACCCTAGCTGGTATGCTGTACCATCAGGCACTTTAGGAAACTGAAAACTTGAACTGTTACTTCCGATACCGCTAGCTCGAGTTTAACACTGAATGCATTTCACATCTGAATCTTCCTTTACACACACCCAGAGCAAACCTCACTTTTCAAAAGTTCATTAACAAAGACTCAACTTAAAAGAGCAGCCCTGTGACTCATCTTTGGATACCCGGGTGGAAATAACAACTCCTCCCTTTGCTGAGAAACGGCTTAAACAAGTGCATGAGAACCACAGGAAGTAATAACAGATCTCAGCTAGTGTCAGTGAAGTCTAGAATTCCCTCCCGGGACGGTGTGGTTCTTGAAGTCACGTTGCCACTGCTTGTCTTCATTCTTCTATAAGAAAAAAGTCTTATGTGGGCTTGGAAGGAACTATTTCAAGGCAATATCAATTTCTTCGTATTTCCTGGCTCCTGAGTCATTATGTCAAGTTCAAGTCAAGAAGCACCCATTCGGGTGTTTTTGAGAAAGCGCAAGCTAAAATAGGGAGTGAACAGACGATCACACCGAAGTAATGTCCCCAGTAATTCAAAACAACCTCAGCCTTTCGACTTAAAACAAAAGTAGTCTTACTTAGAGACTTTGTGCCAGAAGCCTATCAACAGGTATCTGAAAGAATTTCTGTGAAGCCCTAAATGCGCAGTCCCTTGCCCACTGGGAGAAAAAAAAATCACTCCGATGTACATAAGAAACCCAAGGCCGTGTTTCTCGAGGCGCGAAAAGGCGGCGTGAGCACCGGGGCCAGACCCGAAATCCCTCCCAGGGACATCCCTCGACGCCCCATCCAGCGAGGCCACCCCGACGCCCCCCCGCAGCTCTCGGCGCACAACTCAGCGGGGCGCCTCCTCGCTCCTCCTGGGGCGCTTAGGGAGAGAAAAAGAGGCACAAGGGGAAAAAACGAACCAGGTACGGGACCGAGCGTGCGAACCGAGAAGCTATGTCCTGCGCGGGCGCCGGTCCCACGCTGGGCGTCGTGAGAAGGAAGGAAACCTGTCGCGCGACTCCTGGCGGCGGGGATGCCGGCGCCTCCCGCGGCCCAGGCCGGGGTCCTCCGCGGCCCCGCGAGCACCGCGCCGCTGCCGCCGCATCAGGGCGCCGCCGACCCAGCCCCCAGCAGCGTCGGCAGCACCCACAGCTGGGGGAGCAGGCCCCGCCCCGGGACGACGGCGCCGGCCGCCCGCGCGCCCGTCCCCGCCCCGCCCGGAGGGCGAGAGCCCGGGGGGGGCCGGCAGCCCGGGGCCGCGCCGCTCCTGCAGCCTCACCTCGCCTGTGCGCCCGCGGACGGTCTCCGTGGCGGCCCGAGGCGCCTCACCTGCTCCCCGACCCTCCTCGCGGGGAGGGGCCCGGGGGCGCCGGACTTTCCCCAGGAATCCCCCTCGCGCCGGTGACGTCTGCCGGCCGCTGCGTTCCGCGGGGCGCGGCCGCGTGCGCGGGTTCTGAGTGTGGGTGTGGCCCCCAGCCGTGCACCTGCGGCGACCCGCGAGGCGGCGGGCCGCGAGCCTGAGCGTATAAACCGAGGCTGAGCACCGCCAAGTCAGATCCCTCTTGGACTCACCCGCCTCAAGTGGGCCAGAACCCCAGCTAGAACCCCAGCCGGCTTCATTCATTCATTCATTCATTCATTCATTCAGTACCAAATGAGCGTCCACCCAAGGGCTGAGGATACTTACCGTGGTGAAAAATACCAAGACCGTGACTTCGAAGACCTGGCATTCCAGTGGGGAAAGACAAACACGTAAAGTGTACATTACGCTAAATGGTGGTAAGTACCTTGAAAATAAGACTGAGACTTAAAAGTTAGGGAATGTTAAACACACACAGACAATAAAGTAGTATTAGACCACAATCCGAAGTAAAAAGAAAATCCATGAGTTCCTAATGGTGTAAGTAGTTGAATAAATAAATAAATGCTAAAGAGATCAATCTCCCCTGCAGAAGAATTCGTGAAAGTTTATGTGGATACTCGACCCTTAAGGACAAGCATAACTTCCCACTCCTTAAGTATGGCCTGCCCATAGTGACTTCTCCCAAAATATAAGGCGTAGAAAGGAGATAAAGAATAAGTTCACAATGGAAACACCACCTCAGCCAGAAGATCAAGGTCCATATTCACAGCCATAAATCATGTTGATAGTATGCGCTCATGATATGATGTGATGAAAATGTCACTTTAGCTCTGTGGCTTTCCTCCCCCAAGCCCATGACCCCAGTTCTTATAAGAAAAATGTGACAACAGAGGGACATCCTCCAAAATACATGGCCAATATTTCTCTGAGCTGTCCATGTCATCAGAAACAAGGAAAGTCTGAAAAACTGCTACAGTCTAGAGGAGCCTAAGGAGACATGTCACCTAAATATATACATGAGATCCTGAATGGGATCCTGGAACAGAAAAGGGCCATGAGGTAAAAAGTAAGGAAATGTGAATAAAGGATGGACTTTCATTAGCAATATAGTATCAAGATTTGTTCGTTAGTTGTGATGGTGTGCCATATTAATTAGAAGATGGTAATAATAGGAGAGGTAATAATGGGTACGAGGTTTATGAAAACACTCTATACTGTCCTTGCAATTTTTCTGTAAATCTAAAACTGTTCTAAAAAATAACGTTTATTTAAAGTAAAGCTACAGGCACCTGGGTGGCTCGGGCGGTTAAGCATCTGACTTCGGCTCAGGTCATGATCTCACAGTCTGTGGGTTACAGTCCTGCGTCGGGGTCTGTGCTGACAGCTCGGAGCCTGGAGCCTGCTTCAGATTCTGTGTCTCCCTCTCTCCCTGCCCCTTCCCTACTCATGCTCTATCTCTCCCTCCCTCAAAAATAAATAAACATTAAAAAAAATTTTAAATAAAAGTAAAGCAAATTAAGAGAGATTGAACGGTGCTATAATAAACTAAAAAAAAAAAAAAAGTTTATTTCAAAGGCTTCCAAGATAAAAAACAAAACAAAACAAAAACAGTTGAAGGAGGAAGTAATGTGGATATTTGGGGATGACCATTTCAGGCAGAGAGATTGTAGGTGTAGAGGCCCTGAGGCCAGAGCATTTTTGGCTTCTTGGATTAGTATCAAATTGGGTAGAACAGAATGGGGGGTGGGGGGAGAACAATGGATGGATGGGTGATGGAGCTAGGGTTGGAGAATGGAGCACGTAGGGCCTTGGCGGTCATGATAGCTTTAAAAGTTTACTCTGATTGAGAAAGGAAGACATTGAAGAATTTGTAGTAGAGGAGTGACCTGATATGGCTTTTTTTTTTTTTTTTTTAATTTGCTATTGTGTTGACCAGTTAGGGGGAGAGGATGGAAGAAGGTCGACCAGTTAGGAAACCATGCTTGTTAATTTTATCTGTCAATTCCACTAGGCAATGGGGTGCCCAGGTATTGGGTAAAGATTATTCTGGATGTGTCTGTAAGAGTGTTTTAGATGAGATTAACATTTGAATCTATAGAATGAGTAAAGCAGATTGCCCACCCTAATATGGGTGGGTGTCATCCAATCTGTTGAAGGCCTGAATGGAACAGCAGGCTGGGTAAGGGAGAATTAGTCCTCTCTAGGCCTATCTTTGAGCTTGGATATCAACTTTTTCCTGCCTTCAGACTTGGCCTCAAACTGGAAGTTATACCATTTGCTTTCCTGCTTTTCAGGCCTTCGGACTCAGACTGGAATTATACCACCAACTTTCCTGGGTCCCCATCTTGCCTACTGCTGATCTTGGAAGTTCTCAGCCTCTGTAATGTTTCATATATATATTTGCATACAGTTCTGTTTCACTGGACAACCCTGACTGATAAAAAACCATAGCAGTAGAGCTGGTAAGAAGTGGGCAGGTTCTGGGTATATTCCCAAAGAGAAGCTGACACGACTGGTTGATTAATTGGGTGCAGGACATGAGAGAGTAAAAGAAGTGAGTTAAGGTTTTTACTCAGAGCAATTAGAAGAAAAGAGGTTCCTTATGCTAACCAGGAAGACTGCTTGAGCAGGAAGTCGTGGGGTGGGGGGAGGAGAGGGGAGATTGCTGGGAACGAAGAGTTACATTTTGGACACTTTAAGTTTGAGTTGTCAAGAAGGCATTTGGATAGATGTGTCTGGGATGATGATATCAATTGGGAAGTCTTCAGTGTATCGGTGGTGTGCAGGTAGAATTTAGATGTCTGCAGTCTGAGCCATGGGGCACTCCAGAGGTCAGGGATCAAGGAGGATGAAGAATCAAAAAAAGGAGAATGAAAAGGCATAATCAGTGATCAGTGATAGGTAGACTAACAAAGAATGGTGCTCCAGAAGCCACGTGAAAGAAAGCAATGTTTCAAGAATGAGCAAACTCTATCAAACACTGCTAAAGTCGGTAAAATTAGGACTGAAAACTGAGCGATGGGCTTGGCCATGTGGAGGTCAATGCACACTTGATAAGAAGGATTTGGGTGGTGTCTGGATTGGGCCCAGAGAGAATAAAAAAAAGAGTAAATGGAGACAGAAAAACGAGGCAAAGGCTAGAAGGAAATATAAGGTCAAGAGGGAGATTTTTATTTTTAATTAGAAGATAAACCTGTTTGTATGCTCATGGACATAAACCAAAAAAGAAGGAACAAGTGATGATGCGGGAGAGAAAAGATCATTACTGAAGCAATGTTCTTGAGCAGATGAGCAACGATGGAATCCAATGCACATGCAATGTTGGGTTAAATTGGAGAAGATAGAATTTTTTTCTGATTGCAGGAGGAGAGGCAGAATATATGGGCACAGGTGCTGGTGAATGTGGAGGCAGGAATATGTTTTCTCAGTGAAGAGGCAAAGTTATTGGTGGAGAGTGAGGAGTAGAGATGGAAGTTTGAGAAGAGGGTGGTCAGCTTGAAACATCATCCAGGGGTTGTGAGAGAGTAAATGAACTTTGAAAATATAGTCAGATTGCTGGATAACAATAGGGTCCATTTGAAGTCACAGATCATGGATATAAAGGGAGACCAGTCAGAATAGTTACGTGTTCTGACCAGTCTCATTTGCCTACTTGGGTACAAATAATGCTAGGCAGAGGTCTAGATACAAGCAGAGTTTAGTGTTGGCCAGCTGAATATGATGGAGGAGAGAGGACAAGAGCATGGAGCATCTATGCAAGAGAATAATTATAAGGAAGGACCGTTGCATTTAAACCAAGGAGGGAGAGAAGAGAGGACATGAATGATGGTGTTGAGGCAAAGTGGAAAGGTGTTAGGTTAATGGATTGGATGCTCCAGGGTGTCAAGAAGTTGTGCAGTGACGGGGTTAGAAAGATTCAGTTGGAAAAATGCAAGTTGGTTATGAGGGAGTGGCATCTTTGAGACTTAGATTATGAAGGGATGAAGATATTGGTAATGACAGAGTCTAGACTGACCTGGCTTTTCTGCAGCTGATGTGCCTACCTCCTTCTAGGCTTCCAGGTAGGTCTCCTATGTTTTATACATTTTTTTCTGGAAAGGTTGGCTCTCACCTCCAGTCTGAACTATGAATATGGATGAGGACTCTAGGGTAAATCCAGATAAAGCAGGGAAAGCACTTGGAGAAAGGCACAGCTGCCTCATGATGCCTTGTCCTCTGTATACACTATCTCATACCCTACTGCCATCCCAAATTTGAAGTGCTCATAAACCCATTGAATCTCAGGATTGGAAGGACATCTAGCCCCGCTACCCCCTCAGATGCAACTCCTCCATAGCCCTCAGCTAAATAAACATTTTTTTTATCCCCACACCATGTACCTATCACCAGCCACCGTTTCTCTTTGCCACACTAGTTTGTAAACTCCTTGAGGACATATGTTTCACCTGTCTTTTTGTGTGTGTGATAAAATATATGTGACTTAAAATTTACTATTGTAACCATTTGAAAGTGCAAAGTTCAGTTGCATGGGTACATTCACACTGTTGTGTGACCGTCACCATCCATTTCCAGAAAATTTTATCTACCTGAACTGACAACTCTGCGCCCGTTAAACACTAATTCTCCATCCCCCCCTCTCCACAGCCCCTGGCAACCATCATTCTACCTACTGTGTGTATCATTTTGACTACTCTAGATACATCACATAAGTGAAATGGCACAATCTTTGTTCCTTTGTAACTAGCTGGCTTGTTTCACTCAGCATAATGGTCAGGATTTATCTACGTTACAACATGTGTCAGAATCTTTTTCCTTTTTCTAAAAAAAATATTTATTTATTTTAAGGGGGGAGGTGCAGAGAGAGAGAGAGAGAGAGAGAGAATCCCAAGCAGGCTCCATCCTGTCAGCGCAGAGCCAAATGCAGGGTTCAATCTCACAAACCGTGAGATCATGACCTGAGCTGAAGTCAAGAGTCAGATCTTAACCGACTGAGCCACCCAGGTGACCCAAATCTTTTTCCTTTTAAAGGCTGAATGCTATTTCTTTTTCAGTCTTTTATTTCATTTTTCTGGAGTCCATACCCAGAAGTGGAGTTGCTGGATCATGTCATTCTCTGTGTAATTTTTTGCGCTATCCTCACACCATTTTTCACAGGAGCTACACTAGTTTACATTCATAACCAGCAATGCACAAGGGTTCTGATTTCTCCATCTCCTTGCCAACACTTGTTATCTTCTTAAACCTATCTTTGATTTCCTCCCTATGGAAATTCCTCTCTATGCTGCTAGGCACATGATGGTGTATGAGTAAATGAACAGCTGTTGTTAGCCCTGTCAAAAAAGGAAATGAGGTTAAATGAATCAGCAAGCCCCATCTTGCACATCTTGTTCTAGATCTTCACTGTCCATTATTGTAGCCACATGTAGCTATTTAAATTTAAATTAATTAAGATGAAGCAAAATTTCAAATTCAGTTCCTTAGTCTCAGTGCCATTTTCAGTGCATAAGAGCCACCGTAACTAATGGTTATTAGTGCCCACTGCATTGGACTGTGCAGAGTAGAAAATTAGCATGATTGCAGATGGTTCTTTGGTTACTATATTGAGCGGTGCTTTCCAGATCCTGCTAGCACCCTGTGCTTTGTCTCACAATTCATATTTGGATCAGCTTTTCCAGAATTGGACACCTTAAAATTTAAGATAAAGGTCTTTCTTTTGGGAGGGAGGGACTATGCTGCCTAAGAAGTCTGTGGCCCCTTACTACGTAAATGGCTGCTATGCAAAGTCTCAAATTTTTATGTTTTAATATTATATTTGGACTTTCAGTGATCACATGGTTCTGTCCCTCTTGATTATCTTTATGAACACAGATTTACTAAACTATTTAAATCTTTCTCTATGTGATTCAAAACTGTTCTCTACTAAACCATTGGTTTAATAAAATATTCTTAGATTCAGAATGGAGATTATGTCTCCACTTAATACTTTGCCAGTTTATTACTTTTTACCCAAAACTTAACACAATAATTAGAGACTGTCAGTAAATATTTGTTGAAAGATGAGTGAATGAATGACACAAGTGAGCACTGAGCTGAACTTTGGAGCTCAGGGCACTGAGATGACATTTTAGAGGGTGGCACCGAGGCATAATGAGATTTAGGAGATCTAGCACTGTTTGTTTGTTTTTAACAAAACATGGATTTTAAGCTACGGTTTTTTTCTTCCATTGTTCAAAAAGTAGCTTAAAATTTAATTCCTGTAAGGATCTTGTGCAGCGCATGTTTATAAAGCTTCAACTCTTTTATAAGCACTCACCACCAATAAATATAATAACAAGAAAAAATAAATTCTAGATTTTTATAATGTCAACATGTATGCAGGCATCTTCTGTTTGCCCCTTCACATCTACTTTCTACCTCTCACCATCCTACTCTCTACCCTGGGTGGTTGATCTCTATGGGCTATTGCAATAGTTTCCTCTACCCTTTAACTTCTCTTGGGCTTGGCCAATAGGGAGATCTAGCAGGAGAGCAGAAGCAGCCGGATGGGGTCCAGGAATTTATTTGAAACAGAAGGGCTCTCTGTGTTCTCCACAGGTCACTGTTCTAAAGTGGTCTGTTCTACATGATTCCCTCTCCTTCCTGGTTCTGAATATCTCTCCCTACTCGTGATTCTCAGACCTGGGGTATCACATATAGAATACATATAGTTTCCAGTCTGCCTATGCCTTTAAATATTACCTTTCTTTATAAACCTTCATGGAATAATTCTAACTTGAATGTGCCATCTGTTTCCCGATGGGACCCTGGTACAGCATCCTTTATCAGTAGCTAGACCACAGTGTCCAAATCCCTGCTCTGAAAATTTTATACCTACAGTCCTTAGAAAAATATTCCCTGATAATTTTAGCATCTTCTTATATCAGTGCACTGGTTAGCTTTATGAAGAAACCATGTCATATGTCATATAATATAGATTTTTCTCCAGCACACTCAGATTAGAAAAATAGTGATTCATAGGCAAATCTTTTTGCATTTATCTTCTCTACATAAAATATTATTTATGGAAATACATATAAATAAGACTATAAAACAAGTCAGTTAATTTTTAAGATATTAAATATTTTAATATCTAATAAGCTTTAAATTACTTCTTGATATGGGAGAAAATCTATACCTCAGTACTACAAACCAGCCATCATTACTCAATATACACAGCTTACTGGAGTTTCTAACCCCTCCCTCTACACCGAATAATGGTGCCTGCCAAAAATTCATGTTGTAATCCAATCCCCAACGTGATGGTGTTAGGAAGGAGGACCTTGGGAGGTGATTAGGTCATGCGGATGGAGCCCTCAAGAATGAGATTCATGTTCTTATAAAAGTGGTCCCACGGAGCTCTCTTTCCCCTTCCGTCATGTGAGAACACAACAAGTAGATGGCCATCTATGAACCAGGAAGCGGGCTCTCACCAGACACCAAATCTGTTGGCACCTTGATCTTAGACTTCCCAGTCTCCAGAACTGTGACAAATCAATTTCTGCTATTGATAAGCCATAAAGTCTAGAGTATTTTTCCTATATAGCATAAAGCCTACATGGACTAAGATACCCTTTGAAGCTCAGTGTTTAACTGTACAATTACTAGCAGACATCAGCTCATCTAAAAATATGTAAACCCCATAATGCTAATACCTATATTAAAGTTAATTGATACTTATTCATCAGTTGCAGTGTGCCAAGCACTATGCTAACATTTTCATATATTATCTTGTTTAATTTTCATCACAAATTGATGAAGTGTGTACAACCCAACCCCATTTGACAGGGGAAGAATGAGCCTTAAAGTCTCCTGTCCACTGCCACAGCACCAGCAAGCAAAGGACCCTAGATTCAAATCCTGGTGTCCAACACAAAAGTTCATGCTCTTAACCACCAATGAAGAATCCAAGAACAACATCAAAGACCACAGAAGAACTGAAAAATAAGGACTATCCAAAACAAAGGATTTCTCTTATCCTGTTACCTACCCTCAAAGAGCAATGTCTAAATCTATATAAGCTTAGAAAACTTACAAAAAAAATAAAATAATGCAACAGATAACTCATAGAAAAGTAAATTTCTTATTGTCTAGTAAGCTTATTTTTCTGTGCATGGTATATAGGAGGGGTAGAAAATTAGTGGTGAAATTGTACTATTTTGGTATTAGCTAAATCTTATTCCTGCCTACAATTCGTGAAATGACATAGTTGTATTGTTTATTTTAACCCAAATTGCAATTATGTGAAAATTTTCCTCTGATATATTGCTATACTTGCAAGAGGCTTGAAGATGAGCATGTACTGGCTGCTTTATTCATACAAATAGAACATTCTCTGTGAAAGAGAAGGGACTAAAAAATACTAGGTGTAGATATAGTGTAATTGATCTGCTTAATGACACTAAATGGTTTTTTTCTCAACTGTGATTTTGCATAACAAGTTACAAAACTATTTTAAGATGAGACTGTTACTCAATACTCACTTCTGGTAAACCCCTTTTTACACCATCCTCCTGTCCTGAGGAACTGATAAAAGTGAAACAGAAAAGCATAAACAGAATGTAGCAAATGAGCCATGCCTTTTATAGGTAATAGTTTAGTCGTAAGCCTTTAAATATTGATTTTTGAATTTGAATAATTAAATTTGTTCTCAACAAGCATGATTCTCACAAATAGACTAAACATTTTTATAATCCACATTTTGTTCATCTAGATGAATTTGTACCATCCATTTAGAAACTATGTATGTCTACACCAAAAAGCCTTACTTTGGGGCTGAGACATGGTTTTCTTCTCTTTTTCTTCATCCATTTCATCCTCTTCTTGCAGCTCGCGACTTTGTTTGACTTTTCCCTTCAACACACTCTTCAGGTAGACTGAGTCCTTCCTCAAAGATGCTTTATAGTTTCTGTGAGTGCACGGACCACAGCCAGCATCCTTCCGTGACCCTAAAGAAAATTTAAAAGTACAATCTTGGCACCACAAAAAAACAAACATGTTTCAAATGATGAAGATGTCTTAAAGATGAACATACCAAAAGTGACACTGTGGAAACAGATCAAAGTCTCAGGTGTAAATTCACAGATTCAGTGGACAGACTTCTTGCAGGTATCTCCTCTTGGGATGGTGATCTTGTTGACGAGAACTTGGGGAAGCTGATAGATGTTCCTCTCAGTCCGCAGTTCCTTACCTTACTTATGTGCCCCGAGCGTGAGTAGGAATCTTTGGTAGGAGCTGACATGGCCTTGCATCACTAACTCTCAGTGTTGAAAGCAGGCCACTCGAGCTGATTTCTTTAAACCCTATTTTCTACAAGTTGGTGATGGACAAAGTTGAATTATGAAACAGGAAGAATTGCCACAATTCTACATCCCTAGTCACAAAGAAACATTTACAAAACATTTAATGCCCTCATGCCAATAGGAATCCATAACTGATTACAATGCAAATGTGAGTGCTGCATATAATCTATTCATGCCCTATTTCTTTCAGGGCCCCGGGACATCATCTCTCCAACTTCAGTAGTGAGTAGACCCCCTTTCAAGGAAAAAGAATATATGATACCCAGTGTTGACAAATTACCTGAATATGACATATATTCAAGTATATGTAACTTACATAAACATGGTATAAATTCCTTATGGTTACAGCCTCATTAGGAAACTGTAAAATTTAAGCAAATCATATGCAGAATTTAAGAAACAAATGAACAAAGGACAAAAAAGAGAGAGACAAACCAAGAAAGAAACTCTTAACTATAGAGAACACACTGATGGTTACCAGAGGTGGGGGTGGGGGGGGAGGATAGTTGAAATAGGTGAAGGGGATTAAGAGTACACTTACCATGATGGGCCCTGAGTAATATATAACATTGTTGAATCACTATACTATAGTGCACCTGAAACTAATAGAACACTGTATGTTAACTATACTGGAATTCAAATTAAAAACTTTAAAAACTTGAGCAAATCTACATATTAAAAGTATAAACTTAATATTAAAATAAGCAGCATTGATTTATGTTGTTTTGATGAAGCAAAAAAGTTATATTCTCTTAACAAATTTCAATTATATAAATTTAGTGTTATCAATTATAGTCACAATGTTTTACATTAAATCTTCAAGCCTTCTGCATCTCATAGCTGAAAGCTTGTGCTTTTTTACCAACCTCTCCCTATTTCTCTCAACCCCCAGCCCTTGGCAACCACGATTCTACTTTCTCTTTCTACTCTTTCTATGAGTTTGACTTTTTTTTTTTTTTTTTTTTTTTAAGTTTCCATATATAAGTGGTACCATGAAGTATTTGCCTTTCTCTGTCTGGCTTATTTAATTTGCATAATGTTCACAAGGTCCATCCACATTGTTGCAAATGGTAACATTTCCTTCTTTTTCATGGCCCAATAATATCCCATTGTATCTATATAACACATCTTCTTTCCCCATTCATCCGTTGATAGGCACTTTGGTTGTTTCTAACATTTATTTATTTTTGAGACAGAGAGTGCGAGAGGGAGAGGGAGAGGGGCAGAGAGAGAAGGAGACAGAATCCGAAGCAGACTCCAGGCTCCGAGCTGTCAGCACAGAGCTGGACACAGGGCTCAAACCTACAAACTGTGAGATCATGACCTGAGCCAAAGTCGCTGAGCCAAAGTCGTATGCTTAACCGACTGAGCCACATAGGTGTCGCTTAGTTGTTTCTATAGCTTGGCCACTGTGAATAATGCTGCAAGGAACATGGGAGTGCAGATATCTCTTCATTATTCCATTTTCATTTCCTTTGGATTTATACCCAGAAGTGGAATTGCTAGATCATATGGTAGTTCTATTTTCAATTTTTTGAAGAATTTTCATACTATTTTCCATAGAGGGTGCACCAACTTACATTCCCACCAACAATGCACTAGGGGTCCCCTTTTTGCATATCCTTTTCAACTTGTTATCTCTTATCTTTTTGATGGTAGCCACTCTAACAGGTGTAAGGTGATATCTCGTACTTTTGATTTGTATTTCCCTGATAATTAGTGATGTTGAACACCTTTTCATATGTTGGTCATTTGTATATCTTCTTTGGAGAAATGTCTGTTCAGTACCTCTGCCCATTTTTAGAATATTTTGTTTTGTTTTGTTTTGTTTTTGATATTGAGTTGTATGAGTCATTTATATGTTTTGGATATTAACCCCTTATAATATATATGATTTGTAAATATGTTCTCCCATTTGGTAGGTTGCCTTTTTATTTTGTTGATAATTTCCTGTGCAAAATCTTTTTATTTGATGTCATTTCACTTGTTTATTTTTGCTTTTATTATGTTTGCTTTTGGTGTCAAATCCAAAAAAAAAAAAAAATCATTGCCAAGAGTGATGTCAAGGAGCTTATCCCCTATGTTTTCTTCTAAGGAGTTTTATGGTTTCAGGTCTCTCATTCAAGTACTTTGACTTGGTTTTGTGTATGATGTAAGATAGAGGAGAGTTTCATTCTTTTACATTTGGTTGTCCAGTTTCTCCAACACCATGTATGGAAGAGACTAGCCTTTTTCCATTGTATATTCTTGGCTCTTTTATGGAAAATTAGTTGACCGCATATGCATGGGTTTATTTCTGGGCTCTCTATTATGTTGTATTGATTTATGTGTCTCTATTTATGCCAATATCATACTATTTCTGTGAAAAATGCCACTGGAATTTTGGTTGTATTGAATCCCTATCAAACTGCTTCCGGTAGTATGGATATTTTAACAATATTAATTTTTCTAATCCATGAACACATATTATCTTTCCATTTATTTTTGTCTTCTTCAATTTCTTTCATCAATGTCTTATAGTTCTCAGTGTACAGATCTTTCTCCTCATTGATTAAGTTTATTCCTCAAAAATCACTCATTTTGATGTAATTGTAAGTGGATTGTTTACTTAATTTCTCTTACTGGCAGTTCATTGTCAAGGTGTAGGAACGCAACAGATTTTTGTGTATTGATTTTGTAATCTTCAACTTTACTGAATTTTTTAATTAGCTCTAACAATTTTTGGTGGAGTTTTTAGGATTTTCTATGTATTATATGTAATCTGCAAGTAGAAAAAGTTTTATTTCTACCTTTCGATTTGGATGGCTTTTATTTCTTTTTCCCACCTAATTGTGGCTAAAGCTTCTAGTACCATGTTGAATAAAAGTGACAAGAGTAGGCATCCTTGTCTTGTTCCTGATCTTATAAGAAAAGCTTTCAGCGGGGCGCCTGGGTGGCGCAGTCGGTTAAGCGTCCGACTTCAGCCAGGTCACGATCTCGCGGTCCATGAGTTCGAGCCCCGCGTCAGGCTCTGGGCTGATGGCTCAGAGCCTGGAGCCTGTTTCCGATTCTGTGTCTCCCTCTCTCTCTGCCCCTCCCCCGTTCATGCTCTGTCTCTCTCTGTCCCCAAAATAAATAAAAAACGTTGAAAAAAAAAAAGAAAAGCTTTCAGCTTTACACCATTGAGCCTGATGACAACTATGGGCTTGTCACATGTAGCCTTTATTATGTTAAGGTATGTTCACTCTGTACTCAGGTTGTTACGAGATTTTATCATGAATCAATGTTAAACCTTGTCAAACGCTTTTTCTGCATCTATTGAGGTGATTGTAAAATTTTTATCCTTCACTTTGTTAATGTGGTGTATCATGTTGATTAATTTGGAGATGTTTTATCATTCTTGCATCCCTGAAATAAATTCCACTTGATCATGGTATGCCATCTTTTTTATATATTGTTGAATTCAGTTTGCTAATATTTTGAGGATTTTTCATCTACGTTCATCAGTATGGCCTGTAATTTTTTTTTTCTTGTAGTTGTCCTTAATTGGATGTGGTATCAGGGTAATGCCAACTTTGTAAAATGGTTTGGAAGTGTTCTGTGCTCTTCTATTTTTTTTTTTTTTTGGAATAGTTTGAAAAGGATTGATACTCAGTTTTATTATTTTTTTAATTACTCAGTTTTATTTTTTTTATTTTTTTTTTAATGTTTATTTATTTTTGAGACAGAGAGAGACAGAGTATGAACAGGGGAGGGGCAGAAAGAGAGGGAGACACAGAATCCGAAATGGGCTCCAGGCTCCGAGCTGTCAGCACAGAGCCTGATGCGGGGCTCGAACTCACAGACTGTGAGATCATGACCTGAGCCGAAGTGGGACACCCAACCGACTGAGCCACCCAGGTGCCCCTGATACTCAGTTTTAAAATATTTGGTAATTCATCAGTGAAGTCACTTGGTCCTAGACTTTTGTTTGTTGGGAGGGCTTTTATTACTGATTTAATCACCTTATTTGTAATGGGTCTATTCAGATTTTGTATTTCTTCATGACTTAGGCTTAGGAGGTTGTGCGTTTCTAGGAAATTTCTTTTTCTTCTAGGTTGGCAATTTGTTAGCATATAATTATTCATCTTAGTTTCTCATGATCCTTTGTATTTCTGTGGTATAAGTTATAATGTCTCTTTCATTTCTAACTTTGAGTCTTCTCTGTCTTTTTTTCTTGGTAATCCTAGATAAAGTTTTATCAATTTTGTTTGCTTTTTCCAAAAAAACCCTCCCCTTAGTTTCATTGATCTTTTTAATTCTCTTTATAGTCTCTACTTCCTTTATTTCCACTCTCATCTTTGTTATTTCTCTCCTTCTGCTAACTTTATGTTTAGTTTATTATTCTTTTCTTATTTCTTGAAGTGTAAAGTTGTTTATTTAAGTGGTTTTTTTTTTTTCATTATGTAGGCATTTGTTGCTATGGACTTCCCTCTTACAGCTGCTTTTCCTCCATTAGTTTTGGTAGGTAGTGCTTCCATATTTTTTTGTCTCATGAATTTTTAATTCTCTTTTGATTTCTTCTTTTTTTAAAAAAATTTTAATGTGTATTTATTTTGAGAGAGAGAGAAAGAGAGAGACAGTGCACAGGTGGGGAGGGGCAGAGAGAGAGGAAGACACAGAATCTGAAGCAAGCTCCAGGCTCTGAGCTGTCAGCACAGAGCGCAATGTGGGGCTCGTACCCACGATCTGTGAGAAAATGACCTGAGCCGAAGTCGGCCACTTAACCGACTGAGCCACCCAGATGCCCCTGATTTCTTTTTTTTTTTTTTTTTAATTTTTTTTCAACGTTTTTTATTTATTTTTGGGACAGAGAGAGACAGAGCATGAATAGGGGAGGGGCAGAGAGAGGGAGACACAGAATCGGAAACAGGCTCCAGGCTCCGAGCCATCAGCCCAGAGCCTGACACGGGACTCGAACTCACGGACCGCGAGATCGTGACCTGGCTGAAGTCGGACGCTTAACCGACTGCGCCACCCAGGCGCCCCTCTTTTTAAATACATTGGTTTTTCAGTAGCATGTTGTTTACTCACCATGTATTTGTGAATTTTTCAGTTTTCTTCTTGCAACTGATTTCTAGTTTTATACCATTATGTTCGGAAAAGTTGCTTGATATGATTTCTATCTTTTTAAATTTATTAAGAGATGCTTTGTGGTCTAACATATGATGTATCCTGGAGAACATTACATGTGCGCTTGAGAAAATGTGTATTCTGCTGTTGGGTGGAATGTTCTGCAAATGTCTGTTAAGTCCATCTGTTACAGTGCATAGTGTAAGTCTAATGTTTCCTTATTGATTTTCTGTGTGAATGATCTATCCATTGTTGAAAGTGTCAAAACAAGCTCTACCTTTCATTTATAGTCATCTGGAAGAGAAAAATACATAAATTAATAAACACAATATAAAGTTCCATTTCAATTGGAAATAAATGTTTCAAAATAGTTGTGTTTAATATTGCCTATTTTACTGTTGCTACTGCCATAGAGAATCAAGGTACTAATCAAGTAGAGTGAAAAAAAGATGTGTTGATAGAAACTGCTTTTAAATTCTGCTTCTGTCACCCCATTTTCATCCTTTGACAACTCCTCCTTGCAGGCCCACCATCTTGTCTCAGTCTAGGTCTTACTTGTGTCTTAATTTGACACTGGATGTAGGGAGGAAAAAAATCTCCCCTGAGAAATGTATCAAGTTGGATTTGGCATCAGGGCAATGCCAACTTTGTAAAATGGTTCGGAAGTCTGAATTCATATTACCTGTGTGGGACAAAGAGCCTCAAGCAGATATTCATTTATAGGGAATGGATTGATTATGCCACTAGATGACCAGCTAAAACAAAGGCACATCCTCTCTGAAAATACTAAACTCTCCATATTGACAGTAACTGTAACTATACCAACAGTCAAAAGATGCATCCTGACTTCAGAAATGCCAACATGTGAAAAAAATGTGAATTGTAGACTATTTTGTATATGCAAGTTATTACAAATTAATGAGATGACTCATGCAAAAAGCTTAGAACTGTGCCTTGAATGTAGTAAGCTACTATAATTATCATCATCATCATCATCATCATCACTTCCCAGCTTTATTTGTAATAACCACAAATTTTCATCATGATAAATCAGACAGACTCACCTTTCTCCAAGCACTCATTTCTTCTTTTATTTCTGTGGTTCGTGCAGGATGCAATGAGAAAGTACTTTGCTTAGTGTAAAATAATGAACATTATCATTATCATCATCATCATGCTATCCCCAACATAGCTGCATACCTTTCTTTATAGGATTTCCTATTCTGTAAAACCAAAGAGTTGGACTCCATAATTTTTAAAATTTTTTGTTATGGCAAATGTTGGGCCTATACAAAAGTCTTTAGAATAGTTAATTCCTAAGCAAAAGTATTTATTAACTCATGGTCAGTATATTCCCTCATATTTATGCCTTCTACCCTAGACTATTCCCAGGCATCATATTCTTTTAGGACAGATAATTTCTGTGTACCTTTCTAACTCTACAAGTTTATAGTAAATCCAGAAATTCATGGAACCCCACTGTAAGTCTTGGTTATTAACAGTCATTTTTCTACTCCTGCCCAAGCTGAGTAAAATGAGTCTAGATACTGCTCTACTATTTGGTTAATACTTATACATTGACTTATGCTTCCAAACATGATAGAGTAACAGGGACCAGATTTAACCTCCCAACTGAAGAACAACAGCAAAGACAAAATATATAAACACCAATTTTCAAGATATTAAACATCAAATAATGAAGGACTGTGATCCCCAAGATATGGAAAACATGGAAAGTAAGCCCCACTTGTCCCAGCTTGCTGCTTTGGGAGAGTTTCTAGCACATGGCATGGAGAAGAAGCCAGGCAGATTCCCTGAGTTGAGATGAAGCTGAATCCAGGGAAATGAAGGTGACTAAAGTTCATAGGATAGAATACTGGAGATAGAGAGATGACTAGAGAGAGATGCGAGCAGATTTGCACAAGATCCCCCCTGAGTATTCAGCAGAGCATTTATCAGTTAATGCATGTCAGAAAACTACCTGGGGCTGGGGGCAAAACCAACTAAAAGGATTGGAGGAAGCAGTAACTACTGTCTACACACAGCCAGAAATGGTGCCTGTTCTCACAAACCAGACTGGAAAACCTCATAATTTACTGGAAGGAGTGGTCAGAAAATTTTTCTCTCAGTGGCATCAAACTGTCTCCAAGTAATTTAACATAGCGAAGTTCAAGAACACTTATGGGAATTCAACAATACCTAGCACCCAACAAGGTATAATGCATAATATACAGCATCTAATTAAAAATTACCAGACATAGTAATTTATCTGTTCTCTTTTTTTTTATTTTTTTTAATGTTTATTTATTTTTGAGACAGAGAGAGACAGGGCATGAATGGGGTAGGGTCAGAGAGAGAGGGAGACACAGAATCTGAAGCAGGCTCCAGGCTCTGAGCTGTCAGCACTGAGCCCGACATGAGGCTCAAACTCACGGACCATGAGATCATGACCTGAGCCGAAGTCGATGCTTAACCGACTGAGCCACCCAGGCGCCCCATTTATCTGTTCTCTTTAAGAGTAGGAAATCTCAGCACCCACCCCCCCCCAACATACACACATATCACACACACAGTTGGAATTCCCCAAAGGAAAAGAGAGATGGAAGAAGTATTTGAAGAAATGTCCAAAATTCTTCCAGATTTATTGTAACCTATAAACCCATAGATCCAAGAAGCTCCGTGAACCCAAGCACAAGGTACATGAAGTACACCAAAGCATATCATAACTAAATTACACAAAACCAATGATAAAGAGAACATCTTAAAAGCAGCCAGAGGAAAAAAGACACATTATGTAGAGAAGAAAAAAAGATAAAAAGATGAGGAGAACAGCAAATTTCGCATCTGTAATAATATAACAGAGAAATGGTGGAGGACTAAAAGGTAAAAATATTAAAGGAAAATACTGTCAGTCTATCATTTTATACACAATGTATCTTTTACAAATGAAGGTGAAATAAATATTTTCTCAGACATAAAAAACTGAAAGAATTTATTACCAACAGACTATAAAATGTATTACCAGCACACTGTAAGATATATGAAAGGAAGCCCTTCAGGCAACAGGAAAATGATGCTAGATGGAAATATGGACATCTACCAATAAAAAAGGAAGAATACCAGAAATGGTAACTACATAAATAAATACGCAGGGTTTTTTTCTTATTGTTAAATGTCTTTAAAAGATAATTAGCTATTTAAACAAAAATAATAAAAATATAGTGTGGGATTTATAAAATATTCAAATGAAAAATGTATGACAATAATAGAACCTTAAAATAGGCTGATAAACTATTTGTAAAATGATATAATATCCCTTGAAAGTAAACTGTAATAAGTGAATGAGGGATACCATAAACCCCAAAGCAACTAAAATGACAAAATAACGTGCCAGGAAAAGAGAACAAAAATGGAACCATTAAAATGTTTAATTGATCCAAAAAAAAGCAAAAAAAGAGGGAAAAGAGAACAGAGATGGAACCAATAGAAAACAAACAGCAAGATTAGATGTCAATCTAACACAAAATAATCACATTAAATATAAATGGTCTAATCATTCTTAATTAAAAGGCAGAGATGGTCAGATTGGATAAAAAGCAAAGCACAACAATATGCTGCCTACAAGAAAATCTCTTATTAAATATAAAGATTCAAACAGATTGAAAACAAAAGAATAGAAAAAAGATAGCTAACACAAATCAAAAGAAACCAAGAGTATTTCCATTAATGCTAGACAAAACACATTTCAGAGCAGAAATATTAGTAGTGATAAAGAAAGTGATTTCTTAATGATAAAGAGATCAATTAATCAAGAAGAAATAATCTTAAGTTTATGTATCAATATCAGCTTCCAAATGCATGAATTAATAAATTAATAAAATTCCTTTCTATTTAAATAATTTTTAAGTTTTTATATTCATCATCATTTGCATTTTGCCTTTTAAGTTTTAAATTAATAGACTTTATTTTGGGGGCCAGTTTTATATTTACAAGAAATACTGAGCAGAAAGTATAGAGTAACCCCCACCCAGCCCTCCTCTGGCATTAGTGGGTACATTTGTTACAACTGATGAGCCACTATTGATACATTATTAACTAAAGTCTATAGTTTATATTAGGATTCACTGTGTGTTGTACATGCTCTGGAGTGTGTGTGGGGGTGGGGGGAGCATGTGAATGTGTGTGTGATTTTTTTTTTGAATTGAATTTAAATAAACATATCCACATGTCTCATACTAAATAGTTTACTGCTTTAAAAAATTCCTGTGGCCCACTTATTCATCACCCCCTTCCTTCCTGGAAACCACTGATTTTTTTTATGTCTCCACACTCTTGCCTTTTCCAAAATGTCATATAGTTGGAATTGTATAGTATGTAGCCTTTTTAGAATGGCTTCTTTCACTAAGTAATATGCATTCAAGTTTCCAGTGTGTCTTTTTGTAGGTTATAGCTCATTTCTTTTTTGTTGTTGAATAATATACCGTTGTCTGGATATGCTCAGTTTGTTTATCCACTCACCAACCAAAGGGTGGGATTGCCAGACTCTATGATAACAGCATGTTTAGTTTTGTAAGAAACTGTCAAACTGTCTTCCAAAGTGGCTGCATCATTTTGCATTCCCACCGGCAGTGAATGAGATCTTCTGTTTCTCCATATTCTCACCAGCATTTGGTGTTGTTGGTGTTTCGGATACCTATTAGCATAGGTACGTAGTAGTATTTCATCATTATTTTAATTGCTTTTTAGTTTTTAATAGATAGTTTTTATATACAGTTTTTAACATGTTTAATATTTTGAGGTTTTAGTATTTACATTAATTTACATTTTTATAAAAGTAAATTCAAAGTAAAATTTGAATATCATTACTGTACTACATATTGTGAGGTTGAAGAACATATTTTATTCAACAGTTGAACTTCATTTATAATATTAAGATATTTAGATATATGGAATTATGGTATCTATTTGGATGTTTGCCTTGTGGCTGTCCTGTTTGGGGCAGGGGGGTGGTCACAATTTTTGAGAATCATTGAGAGGTTGTAGACAGTCTCAGTAGAAATATGTACGTAAACAAATACAGACAAAATTTTGTGTGCCTTTCAGGGATTCACAGACGTCCTAAGACTCATTCATGTATTCATTCATTATAGGTCAGCAACCCTTGCCCTGAATTTCTGACACATTACTGCCCATT